>NC_063058.1:28588712-28770686 GCF_018812025.1 Megalobrama amblycephala
ACTAAATAATGATCTGATATATCATCGCTCTGCTGTAGAATTTCAACAGCATCAATATCAATTCCATGCGACAGTATTAGATCTAAGGTATGATTACGACAATGAGTGGGTCCTGACACGTGTTGTCTAACTCCAATAGAGTTTAGAATGTCTATAAATGCCAATCCAAGTGCGTCTTTATTATTATCTACATGGATATTAAAATCACCAACAACAAGGACTTTATCCGCAGCCAGTACTAACTCTGATAGAAAATCAGCAAATTCTTTGATAAAGTCAGTATGGTGCCCTGGTGGCCTGGATACAGTAGCCAACACAAATGTCAACTTACATAATGTTACATAAAGCACCATCACTTCAAAGGAATTATATTTGAAATTCTTTTGAATGATTCTGAATATATTACTATAAATTACAGCAACACCTCCCCTTTGCCTTTCTGTCGAGGATTGTGTCGATAGTCATAACCTTGAGGACTAGACTCATTTAAAATAATGTAATCGTCTGGTTTTAGCCAGGTTTCTGTCAAACACAGCAAGTCTAGTTTATTGTCTGTGATAATTTCATTTACAATAAGTGCTTTTGAAGAAATAGATCTAATATTCAGTAATCCAAGCTTTATCATTTGTTTATCTGATTTATCTGTGATTTTCATTTTTTGAACATCAATTAAATTTTTACCCTTAATAGGTTTCGGAAGTTTTTTGTATTTACTAGTTCGAGGTACAGACACAGTCTCTATGTGATAATATCTAGGTGAAAGAGTTTCTATGTGCTGTGAATTATCTGAGTTCTGTGACGTGAGGCGGCTAGCAGACGGTCGGTTTAGCCAGTTTGTCTGCGTCCTGATCTGGGCCCTGGTTTGTCATGTTTCAGCTCTAAGACTATTTGCCAAATTTCTAGATAGAAGAGCAGCACCATCCCGGGAGGGATGAATACCATCTCTTTTCAACAGATCAGGTCTGCCCCAAAAGCTTTTCCAATTGTCTATGAAACCTATATTATTCTGCGGACACCACTTAGACAGCCAGCCATTGAGTGATGATAACCTGCTAACTATCTCATCACTCTGACGAACAGGAAGAGGGCCAGAACAAATTACTTCTGCTGACATTGAATTTGCGAGTTCACACACCTCTTTAATGTTAATTTTAGTGATCTCCGACTGGCGAAGTCGAACATCATTTGTGCCGACGTGGATAATGATTTTAGAATATTAACGTTTAGCATTAGCCAGCACTTTTAAATTTGCTTTGATGTCAGGTGCTCTGGCCCCCATGCACAGACGTCCAACATCATCGAATCCCGGAGTGGAAGCCGGTGAGCACCCTTAATAATTCACTTTTTGCATCTGTGGATGAAGCGGGATGATGTTGGTGTGGCGACAGATGCCGCCCCTATGTCCGTGCTCGGCGCTGGAGGTTTTATGACCTAATTTTTGTTTCAAGTTAATTTTAGTTCTTTGTTGTGGATTTTAAGGGTTTTGAGGTACTAGCGCATTGATTTGTTTATCTGCGTTTGCCTTTCACTTTGATCACGGGAGAAATTGACGATTATTTCTTCAGTCCACATGTGATTAAAATAGATTGTTAAGATAGTATGATAATTCTAATTTTACGTGTGCATTTTGCAATTGTATGTGTTTAGGTTCATTTTCTGGAATGTAGATGTGGCAGATACAGATATTAACCTTGTTAATAACTTCATATGAGAATGCTTCATGTATAAAAAAAAAAAAAAAACCTCAATGATAAAACAGATGTTTAATAAGTTTTACATACAATTCATTTATATTTTCTGTATCTTTGTTTCTGTTAAAGGTTTTTCACCTTTCTTGCTGGCATATTTGATACTTTCAATAAAAAAGAAGAGTGGAATCCAGTTAAGGCTCCATCGATGATGTTTCCCTCCCTTTCAAGCGGGGATATTGTGCACATAAACAAATAAGCTTGACAATTTTTAACTATCTTGAAACTATCCAAACTTTATTTATGTTTATTTACTGTTGAATGTTGTGCAGCGAATGAGATTAAAGCCCAATGGAAATACTTATGAGATACACACACGAGATACACACTGTAAACGATGGCTGATTGTCAGCACAAGTCTCGGGTCAATATATGTGAGAGTCAAATCATCATTGGCCTTTTTAACAAATGATGATGATGATTCTTATTTTAAGTCACTTTGGATAAATGTATCTGCTAAAGTAAATCTGGCTCTGACTATAACAGTAATTTCTCAATCTCTATCAGTCTACTGCATACATCAGATGAGACGTACGTGTGTTTTGATGGCAGGCTGTGATTTTCCCCAAAGTCTCTTGAAAAACCGGTTTCCCTTGTTTTCCCGGAGACGAGTTTCAGAGCTTTTTCTCGAGAAGTCAGTTCAGAGGAGGAACAAGAAGCCTACAAATGTCCTAGTTTTTCACGGTAAGTAAGAACTGCTTCATAAAATACTGACCTATGGAGATTTAAATGAACTGATTCCAGACCTTTAGTATTAGACACTGAGACATTGTGAAGTTTTTGTGTTCATTAATGCAACTCAAAGGCAATTATTTGATCTTTTCAAGTAATTATAGCTGTCTAACACAAATCAGATGATTTTCTGTGTCTTCTTGTCCTGCAGACGTGAATCAGTGAAGAATGATGGAGTCTGTTTTATGTGAAAATCTTCTGGAAGCTCTGGATCATCTAAACGCAGAAGAACTGAAGAGGTTTAAATTTCACTTGGAGAATTCTTACAATGTTGAAAGTTCTGAGCTGGAGAAGGCAAAAGACAACCCTGACACAGTGCGTCTGATGAAGAAGCGTTTTGGACCAGAAAGAGCTGTGAAGATCACGGTGGACATCCTGAGGAAGATGAACCAAAACCATCTGGCTGAACAGTTGGAGAAGAAACACAAGAAAGGTAACAGGTTAATGTTAAAATGAAATCTGTTTAAAGAATAAAAGTGAAACTGAAGAATTGATTTTTCAGAACACACTTCAGTTTTCCAGCACAGACACGCCTCTCTCTGCGTCTCTGATGAGCAGCTGCTGTGTGAGAAAACTTCTCTCTGAGAGCCCGTCCACACGGAGACGCATATAGATGTACCCGTAAAGATTTTGTATTGTATCGGTGTTTCGTCCAGACTGATCCAGTGTTTTGGGAGCCTGAAGCCTCTATTTTTTTTAACCAGGTCCCAGAGTGGATAAATCTGAACACTACATGCTTGTGTTTGTGCCACAGAAGCTACTGAGTCTATAGCCTTTACTGAAGTTTGTATACAGTGTGCAAGGTTTATGCACATGCTCCAAGTATTACCAAAGATTGTATATTATAGGGAGATGAGAGGGTCTGTATCTCTTACCATTGGAGAAAGCGTAACGGCTAACTTAATCATGTGCTGCACCTCTCAGCCTATCGTGTAATGGCAGTGACATCAGTCGCAACATTCCCTAGTCTGCCTTCTCTTTAAAAAAAATATTTTTATCAAGCTAAAATCTACATATAGTTCCCAACAAAGTATTGTTTAGTGTAAAACATGCTGAAGATTAGCAAACAGGCTGTTGATTAATTAAATGATTAGCTATTTCCCCACAAAAGCTGTTTAATCAGCATAGTGAAGCCTCTCATCCATTGACATCCATTCAAAAAACAGCCTCTGGTCTCATTCCCTGTGTACCGCCAAAGCCGGAGTGTTAGCTTTAGCCATTACACTTTTTTGGCTAAAGGTTGCAGGCCTTCCAGTGGCTTTGGTATTACGCCGGTTTCATACCGCAAGCATGAGCAGCGTGTTTTTTCAGCGTGCATGTTAGCCAATGGATGCATTCACACCGGGAGCAGGAGCGTCGCATGAGCAGCAAAGTGAGGGTTTTGGTGCCTTGTTTATTTTTGCTGCACTTCTCATGCTCAATTAAAGTGGAAGTACACTTTTGATGCACAATATAAGCATAATTTCACACAAAAAGTGCTCAGAATGCATATATATATATTAGCGGTGGGCCGTTATCGGCGTTAACGTGCTGCGTTAACGTGAGACTCTTGTCGGGCGATAAAAAAAATATCACCGTTAATCTATTCTCAAAGTTGGGTTGGGAGCTGGGTCTATACTACGCAAGCTATAATGACTTTCACGAATTGACCCTTCGCTAAGACCCGCCCCCCTTAGTTACTGTTGCTTTGTCCGACAAGCCGTGGCGCTGTCACACAGTGATAAATGCATCACGGAGCAAAGAGGACACTGACAACACGTCAACGGACAAGACAGAGCAGGTTACTTATGGTATTAAACAAAGTCCCAGATTTAAAACTGTGTAGTTTTTTAAAGAAATTTAAACAATAAAAACCGTTTTGTGGCTATTTAATGTGTCGTGACCATGGTTGTGACAGATTGCTGTAGCGCCTCGGCTCAAGAGGCTCATAAATCGATCATCTCTTACTATGTCCATTTATAGCATCAAATAAACATGAATGAACATGAGCATCAATGTTGTTTCAAGCGTGGAAAGATGTCAATATACACAATTTTCCAAGTTTAACTCCACTGAGGTTAATCTTCTAACTCCTGACTGCTTTGTCGTACAAAACGGTGGATTACTTTTAGTCATTATTTGGGTAGCACACATATTCTGAATGTCTTCGGCAGAATTCAAATGAGCCATTTTAATCTAGATTAATTCCAAGATTACAGTGAGATTAATCTAGATTAAAAAAAATTTATCTATGCCCACCACTAATATATATCTTTCCAGCCATTGTTACCTTGAATGTTGGAAAAATTGGAAAGGTTTGTAAAAACATGACAACCTTTTAAATCTTTAAATTGTGAGAAACCACATGGCAATTGTAAGAGGGGAAAAGTAAAACAGGCTAAACCGGTTGATCCTGTTGAACTGAAGGAGAGAAGAGATTGACTGCTCAAACACTGGTCACTCCTAACAGTCGACTGCAGCCCATATTTACTGTTAAAATCACACATTTACATACTGTCGATTCTACTGATACCAAGAGCTGAATGAATATCATAACAATGTGTATTAAGAATTTAAGATATCAGTATTTAAAACATATTTAATTAGAACTAAACTGTGGCTTCCATGTTTTCACAGAAGTGTTCATAATAAACAGTAGAGTTATAATACAGGCTAATCAAACAATTAACTGATCAATAAATGTGTCATACTCAGTGTCTCTTTGAGAAAGACTAATAAGGAGGTCTGAGATTAAAAATCAGATCTATTCAATCACAATTCTTCTCTGTAATTTCCATGTTATTTCTCACAGTTTGCAGATTTTAAGGGTTGCGTCACAGACGTTACATTCCCTCTCTAATCAGATCTGTGATCAGTTCATGTCTACAGAAGACAAATCAAATATGGTGACGTGTCAATAATATCAAACCCTCAGTAGTGGTTGTGTCAGGATTTGGGCTCTGTAAACAGCAGAGACATTTCTCTAAATATCTTCTGTGTTGGAGGATTTCTGCATGTGATAGCAATGGATGCAGGGATGATTTTCTCTTGATTATAATCACACTCTCTTCATGTCTGTTGATTTCCACAGGAACCGATCCCAGGACCAGGAATGACTTCCTAAAATGTAAGTCACTGAGAAATCAAGCAGATAAACTCACTGAGTGCATTCATGTTCTTCCTGGAGAAGGGAAAACTTTGACACAAAACACTGATAAATAATGACAGACTCATGAAATACAGGAATAGGCTTTGCCTTTTCTATCAAAACTTCTCTTTCTGCAGCACTTCATTAAAAGCACACATGTTTTGAACTCTATCACAGAGAAGCACAAACTAGAGTATTATTATTACAGAGACCGATCACACGTGCTGCACAACAGACAGGGAGCATGTGAACAAATGTGACGGATGTGGTCTTTCTCCTCCACTCTGCAATGTGGTTTGTACAAACACTACAACAGACTCAATCTCTGGGAGAACAATAAATGGACGAACACAAATGCTGGTTTGGTGTATTACTGCGCTATATAAATGTAAGGAATTATTATTATTATTATTACTACTTCTTTTTACTGCAGGCTGTAGAAATAAATAAATCTCCCTTTTAGTGGTTTCTTTTGCTGTAGGCATAAGTGACCTAAATAAAAAAAATAGCATTAACCATGGCCTTGCTAGAGTTCACAAAAATAAGGCCAAATAACTTATAAAATATATTAATAGTCAAATTAAATGGTCAAAATATTACCCTAACTCAAACATAAAATACTCAACTTATTTTGCATTATAATCGAATATATTTAACTAAATTGGGACAGAGCATAAGCTTACTGTTACAAACAGAAGGGGACGGAGACACAGGTAATGATTAAGAGATGTTTATGTAACAACCAGAGGATGAATGGCAGAATGCAGGTGAGTAAAGGCAGGATACGTTTGTGACTGGAGCTGTGACTGGATCTGATGATGTTTCTTATCTTTTCCCAGGGAACGTGGATGCAGTGAAGAGCCTGGCATGTCTGTGACATTACCCCGACGTCGTGGTGGTCGACCCCTGCCGCGTGGAGCTGGACGGTTAGGATGTCTGGCATGGAAATCGTTGAGAAGGTTGGGATCGAGAATATCATTCCTGGGGACCCATGACCGCTCTTCGGGACCGTAGCCTTCCCAGTCGACCAAGTACTCCAGGTGACCACCATGGCGCCGGGAGTCCAAGATGTCGTTAACTGTGTAGGCTGCTCCTTCGTCCACGATGAGCAGAAGGGGGGTTCTTCGGCTTTGCCAGGCTCTGTGGAGGGAGAAACAGAGATGGTGAGGTTTCAACAGTGAAACATGGAAAACTGGGTGAATTTTATACTCAGGAGGGAGCTGCAGGTGATAGGTGACAGGGTTGATCCTCCAAATGATGGTGAAGGGGCCAATGAACCTAGGACTCAGCTTCCTACAGGGCAGGCACATCCTTTGGACCCCGACGTCGTGGTGGTCGACCCCTGCTGCGTGGAGCTGGACGGTTAGGATGTCTGGCATGGAAATCGTTGAGAAGGTTGGGATTGAGAATATCATTCCTGGGGACTCATGACCACTCTTCGGGACCGTAGCCATCCCAGTCGACCAAGTACTCCAGGTGACCACCATGGCGCCGGGAGTCCAAGATGTCGTTAACTGTGTAGGCTGCTCCTTCGTCCACGATGAGCGGAAGGGGGGGGTTCTTCGGCTTCGCCAGGCTCTGTGGAGGGAAAAACAGGGATGGTGAGGTTTCAACAGTGAAACATGGAAAACTGGGTGAATTTTATACTCAGGAGGGAGCTGCAGGTGATAGGTGACAGCGTTGATCCTCCGAATGATGGTGAAGGGGCCAATGAACCTAGGACTCAGCTTCCTACAGGGCAGGCACATCCTGATGTCGACAGCCAGACCCTCTGTCCTGGCTGGTAATCGGGTGCTTGGGAACGGCGAAGGTCTGCTGTCATCCTGCGCCTGTGTAGGGCCCACTGGAGTTGGAGATGAGCTGAGTCCCAGACCCTCTCACTCTCCCGGAACCACTAATCTACTGCAGGGACGTCTGATGGTTCCCCATCCCAGGGGAACAGTGGGGGTTGGAAACCGAGTGCGCATTGAAACGGAGTAAGACCTGTGGTTAACTGATGGAGAAAGTTCTGGGCGTACTCGGCCCAACCCAGAAACTGGTTCCAGGAGTCCTGGTGGCCGTGACAGAAGGTACGTAGGAAACGGCCGATCTCCTGAATCTTCCTTTCCATCTGCCCGTTCGTCTGGGGATGATAGCCAGAAGAGAGACTTATGGTCACACCTAGGAGCTTGAAGAATGATCTACATACTCTGGTGGTGAATTGTGATCCACGGTCAGATACAATATCTTCGGGCAGTCCATAATATCTGGACACATGGTTGAACATGAGCTCTGCGGTCTCCATAGCCGTTGGTAGTCCAGGCAAGTGGAGGCACTCGGCTCGGGGAGCGTTTCAGCAGACTAAGTGATGGGGCTGACAAAGAGGTTCTGGGGGATGATTGGCTCTGGGTCGTCAGAGGTTTGGGGCTATAGATACAAGACAGAGCATCAGCTTTCACATTCTTGGATACAGGGAGGTATGAGATGGTGAACTTGAACCTTGTGAAGAACAGCGCCCATCTTGCTTAGCGGGGATTTAGTCTTTTAGCGTCCCGTAGATACTCTAGGTTCTTATGGTCTGTTAGAAACGTAAACGGGTGTTTAGCTCCCTTGAGCCAATATCTCCACTCCTCCAGGGCAAGCTTGATGGCTAGAAGCTCCCGGTTCCCGATGTCATAGTTGACCTCCTCTGGGTTGAGCTTGTGGGAGAAGAAGGCACATGGATGGAGCTTACGGGGATTGCTGTGACAATACCGCTCCCACTCCTGTGGTTGAGGCGTCCACCTCGATGACGAAAGGGAGTTCGGGATCTGGGTGAGCCAGGAGAGGAGCGGTTGTAAAGGCTTCCTTGAGGGTGTTGAAGACTTGAGTGGCGTCTGGAGTCCAGGACAGAGACTTGGGCTTGTTCTTGAGGAGGCCTGTGAGAGAACTGGTGATGGAACTGTAACCTTTGATGAAACGATGATAGAAATTTGCAAAAGCTAGGAACCTTTGTAACTCTTTCACGGATGTAGGAATGGGCCAGTCTTTGACAGCAGTTACCTTCCTCTCGTCCATGCGGATGCCACTGCGATCAATGATGTAACCCAGGAACTGCACTGAGAAGGGGACGGAGACACAGGTAATGATTAAGAGATGTTTATTTAACAACCAGAGGATGAATGGCAGAATGCAGGTGAGTAAAGGCAGGATAAGTTCGTGACTGGAGCTGTGACGGGATCTGATGATGTTTCTTATCTTTTCCCAGGGAACGTGGATGCAGGCAGACGTGGAGCAGACAGAACACGAAGACACTCACTGGAGACACAGAGACACTAGGAGTCACGGAGAACACTGGAGACAGGTAATCAGGCATTAAAGGAGTCCTTAAGGTAAGCATAACAGGTAGGTATGCGTTAACGAGACTGGACAGTAACTGAGTGTTCTGGAGTGTCTTATGTAGTGCTGCTGATGATGACTGTGATGAGTGTCAGGTGGAGCTTGTTAGTACACAGGGGAGGATTGGGTGAGTGAAGAGCCTGGCATGTCTGTGACACTTACCCACCCACAGCGTGCAGTACACATTGCAACTGCCTTTTTGCCTGCAGTTCTCACACAACCCACATGAGGGCACCAGTACAACATGAAAACAACTGCTGCTGAATTTATAAGAATTCACAATAAGCTTGAGCATTTCTTCACAGCAGCTGCTCTTGGTAACAGACCTGAGAGTCGATCACTGAACTGATGGAGGCTTTAAGATTCACAACTACAGATGAGATTCTGTGAGAGAGAAGATCCTAAATCAAGTTCAGAGGTCTCATTTATAAAACTTTGCGTAGATTTCATCCTAAAAGTGTACGTACGCGCAAAAACTAAATTTTGCGTACGGGCAAAAAAAATAAGATTTATAAAGCCATGTGTACGCACAAATCCCTTTATAAATCCCAGTCAGTGGAAGATTGTGCGTACGTGCATCTCCACCCTGTCTCCTCCCTGAAATCACCATATATGGAGCTTATGACGCCTAGTTTTGCTATGCATAACCTCATCTGCATATCATTTCCATGCATATTCACATCCATGGACACCATGGTTAACATTAGTGCCATACACATTACATTGCTAAAAATCATCCAATATTCTTATGTTTTAGAATAAATATATCAAAATATGCATAAAAACATTAATGTAAATGTGTATATCAAAATGAAAACGTGAGTTTCCACGCTTTTATTTAAACTGTTACTGAACACATGCACTATATTTATGATTAGGACTCATAATTAGGATTTAAAGTGGTTTTCCTTCATCTGCCGTCAGTCCCTCAGCTTACCATTAGTGTTGCCAAACTGCTCTGTCTCCAAAATGTTCGTACGCACGGCTCAAAGTTTGCTTAAAGGTGCGCACATTCTCCCGTCAAGTTTGTTTTTTATAGATCACAACCTTTGCGTGGGAACTGTCGTACACACATTTCCAGCCCCGTTTTGTGCGTACTCACGCTTTATAAATGAGACCCCAGATCTGAGACAAATCCTACATGAACTCGTCAGATCTGAACTCAAGATTCTGGAATAGATCCAGACCAGAGCAAAGCATGCTGGGAACTGCCCAGTTTCAGTTCGTTCAACACAAATGTTGAAGTGAACTTCAGTTTGACGTGTTTTTTGAAGTGGATTTACTCCATTTAATCAGGACAGAATGTGCAGTAATTGTGTGCTTTAACTCGTTTTAATGAAGTTCATTTAACAAGCAGCAGAAATCATGTTTACAGTGTAGATTAAAAGATGGACAGATTGATGATTCCTGATTGTGATGTGTTTTATCTCCATCAGATTCCCATCGGCTCACTCCGGATCTGAACACAGTGAACAAATGGATCCGTCTGTCTGAGAGCAAAACAGTGATTACTTACACTGACACACTCCAGTCGTATCCTGATCATCCAGACAGATTTGATCTTCCTCAGGTGTTGTGTAGAGAGAGTGTGTGTGATCGACGCTGTTACTGGGAGATTGAGTGGAGTGGAGATATTGTGTCTATATCAGTGTCATATAAGAGCATCAGCAGGAAGGGACGGGGTGATGAGTGTGAGTTTGGATATAATGATCAGTCCTGGAGTTTGAGATGCTCTACTGACAGTTACTCATTCAGACACGATAACATACAGACTGAACTCCCTGTAAAGCCCATCATCAGTAGAAAAGGAGTGAATGATGATGATGATGATCACTATAGAGTAGGAGTGTATGTGGATCACAGTGCAGGAACTCTGTCCTTCTACAGCGTCTCTGGAGACACAATGATCCTCATCCGCACAGTCCAGACCACATTCACGCAACCACTCTATCCTGGGTTGGGTTTTATATTGCTGGATCATCAGTGAAACTGTTGATGAATCAGGACAGAGAGACTCTACCCATAATGCTTTGAGCTGATGATGAATCAGAACAGAGACTCTACCCAGAATGCTTTGAGCTGATGATGAATCAGAGATGTTATAGAGTCTCTTAATTACAACACTGAAATATCACGACACAATAAATTGATGAAGAACATGTGACTGTCATCAATCAAGTGATGTTCCTCTAGTGTTTGTGCTCCAATCATAAATCAGATATGAATTGATGATGAATGTGTGAAATGTCTGAATGCTGTATGAATCATCAGCTGCGTGTGAAATATGATCATTTCCTTCAGGAGAGTTTCTGACATCATCAAATATGACATTCATCATCTCACTTCATTAAATATATTTACTGTAACTACTGTTGAATTATTATGGATCATAAATCAGTTATTTTATTCACTAAAACATGTGAAAATGTGCAGACTTTGCTGAAGTGATTTGAACAGGTATTAACTGAGATATAATACAGATATGACTGTAGCTGAAGTATTTGTGTCAATACTTTATGGAGGACCAAATGACTCAAAATCACATGATGAAATAAATGTTGAAATATTGTAATAAATGTTGAACTGCAGTTTTCATGTATATTGTGTCATGTGGTGTCGTTATGAGGAGCAGGAGTGACACTTACAGATTTAGATGCACTAACCCACTGAAAAATAACATCAACAATCAATTTAATCATTCAAACAGAAATGGACATTTTTACACGTATCAATAAATACACACATTTAAAACTGTTTATTTGATTCATGTTTTAAAACGTAGATTAATAGAACAATAAAAAGTACATTAATAAATCATTTTAAATCTCTTTTTATAAAGCATTTGCCAATTGCTTTTCTTTATCCATTTGTCAATCGAGTTAAAAATGCCATAGGTCAGGACACGTGGAGCAACCAATCAACTTTCACCTCAGTGTGAAGAGCCAATCCTCTGTCACTGTGAATGTAACACACCCTGTCATTGGACAGTGAGAACAACTATTCATTCATTAAATATGAGAGTTGAGACACTCTGACTGAAAGAGTCTGAAACCGTCTACTTCTCTACTATATAGTAGGGTTTTTCCTAACAAAATACAAATGAAAATTCAAATGCTTAAACAGATCAAATAATAAATCAGTTTCAAAAGAGCTGCTCAAATGATAAATCAAATTCAAATTAATTTTCATTATCAATCCAGTATAAACCTGTCATAATTAAATCTATAAATCAAATGCTCAAATCATAAATCAAATGCTTAAATGATAAATAAAATGTCAATCAAGTAGTGTGGGCGGAGCTTTGAGACGGAAGAGATCAAGATATGTGACGATGAGCAGCACTACGGCCTTTCAAGGTGTAATTTCAGTTTTCTCCCAAGATGTGTTCTTGGTAAGATTTAATGAAAATGTTGTGGAGTCAACAGTGGAATATCTCCTTGAGAGAATGGGGGGAATATCGCCCTCTACAGACACTGAGGTCAACAATAAAGCCATTGCCAGGAGACCAACTCAAAATATTACAGCAGAAACCATCGAGACCTATTTAATGAGAGGTGTAAAGGCTGCGGGAATCACAAGATTGTTTGGCGTTTTGGAGATGACCTTACGTCCTCGAATGCGTGAATATGGAATAAGGTAAGTCACATATCAATTATCACTCATTCGCAGGGGATGCTGCAAAACAGTAGTTATGAAAGAAATTAAGCTTTTCTAAACTCTGAATCAGTTGATCCTTAATCCAATTGTTTGCGAAATGATTGACCGAATTATTCACTAAAGCTCTTGAATCACTGTACGCTAGTGACACCTGCTGGTCAAAACATCATAAATGCAGCGTAAACACAGCTCCAAAACAAGAGCTTTTTATAAACGTGTTACAATACAAACGTTTGTAATGAAAGAGTAAATGTATCATCCACAACAAGAACACAAGTGTTTTTATGTCAGAAAAGGTCTGCAGAGTTTGGTGTTCATTAAAAGCCCTTCAGTTAGTCTGTAACACTTTACAATAAGGTTCATTAGTTAAACATTATTAATGTATTAACTAACATGAACTAACCAGGAGTGATACATTTGTTACTGTATTTACTAATCTTTGTTCATGTTTGTTCACAGTGCATTAACTAATGTTAACAAGATTTTTATAATGTATTAGTAAATTTTGAAGTTAACATTACGATTAAAGAGAACATTACGACATAAAGATTAATAAATGCTGTATAAGCTTAGTTCATGTTACCTAATGTAGTTACCTAATGTTAAAGCTGCAGTCCGCAATTTTTCCTCTTTCCCGCCATCTCTTGTTTGAAACATGCGATTGCAGTCTGTAGTAAAAGAACAAAGTTCGTAGGGAAGGAAGACGACAAGGGTCGGCTTTGACTGCTGACTGAGATTTTATTCTCCTCAAAAATAAAGAACAGTGCACATGCACAACAAATCTCAAACAACACAAATAAGGTTTCACTCAAAAAGGCTCCTCTCCAGGATCGAGTGTTTCCCAGTCAGCAGTCTCTCTCTCACACACTCCTGCTTCTCCTGGCTTTTTATCCTTTCTCCACGCCAATCACTGTAATCAAAGACAGGTGTTCGTTATTTGCGTTTAACCCGCTCATTCACCATGCGTCTCCCCCGCTGCAGCGTTCGCTGAGCCACGCCCCCCTCGCCACATACCCCCACCGCCCAACTCAGGCCGGCATTTCTTTCGGAATCCCCACTCGGGAGATTAAACTAAACAGTGCATCAGCAACACTCTTAGCGGAAATGTTGCGGACAGCCACTGCTTCAGGATATCGCGTTGCATAATCTACAATGACTAATGCAAAACGCTCTAATGGCCCGATGAGGTCCATACCAATTCGTTCGAAGGGGACCTGCATTAAAGGAAGAGGGCGCAAATGCACTTTTGGGGTGGCCGGTGGATTCACCAACTGACACTCACAACAAGACGTGCACCACCTGTGCACATTCTCGTGGATGCCCGGCCAAAAAAATCGGGTCATGAGGCGATTTAGTGTCGCTGTTTGTCCTAAATGACCAGCCATTGGATTAGAATGAGCCGCATGGAAAAGCATTTCCCTGCGGTTCCTTGGAACTAATAACTGGGTTGTATCTTCTTTTGTCTGAGTGTCTTGGGTCACTCGATACAACCTAACTTTTATAATCGCAAAATACGGATAAGTGAGCGCGCGTCCAGGCTGGAGAGGCTGACCATCGATGACAGAGACCTTTTCAAAAGCATGTTTTAGCGTTTCATCCTGAGACTGCTCCAGGGGAAAATCATCGCACTCCGAAAGAATAAATCTTCCGACTTCACTCTGTTCCCCTGAAGGTGTACTCATTGGTCCTTGATCAGCTTCTCCCACCTGCACACACGCGTCCTCATCCGGCGTCTTTTTTCCCCAAGAGGCATCCGAACATAAACACCCCAATAATTTAGTTCCCAAAATTATCGGATGCCGGAGGTGCAGATTAACTGCCACCTCAACACTATGCTTTTGTCCCCTGAATTGAATAACGACTGGCATTAAAGGATATTCCACCACATCCCCGTGCACACACCGCACCCTAACCATGTGGCTTGTATCCAATGCCCCGGCTGAAACCAGGCTTTGATGAATCGAGGTTTGGTTACATCCAGAATCCACCAAAGCCTGATAGGTACCCCCCTTGATACTCACAGGTATTTGGTACCAGCCAGCCTGACCGTGGGCAGCCTGCGGGTTGTCCAGGACCCGGATCATTGTCCCGACCTCCATCTCTGGACACCTATCCACAAAATGCTCCGGGTCCCCGCAACGCCAACAGGCCGGCCCAGACCTGCCCGCCGCTCTCGTGGCAGAGAGAGGGTTAAACGGTTGGCGTGGAGAAAGGGGAGAAGCAGAAGCGGGGTCCAGCCCGGCAGCAGTCAGTCCCGCCCCCATGGGCGGGACTCTTGGTCCGGAGAACTGACCCTGTTCAGATCCGCCCCGCCCCTGGGGCGGGACACGAGGTGGGCCGGGCGGACGAGACCTGGGGAGAGGGACAGGTTTAGAGAGAGAGGGAGGGGGAAGAGACGGAGAGAGAGAGATAGATGGCAGGGGTTCGCCGACCCCTGGGCACGCCACCATGTGATCCTCCGCTAGTTGGATGGCTGAGTCCAGCGACGTGGGACGGTGGCATTGGACCCATTCGGCCCTTCTCCTCGGGAGCCGAGTGATGAATTGCTCCAGCACCACCTTATCGATGACATCCTCCACGTCGCCTCCCTCAGCCAGTAGCCATCTGCGGCAGGAGTCCCGGAGCTGGTGGGCCATCACAAATAGTCCGGCCAACTCGCTGGAGGATGGCCCGTTTGAGGTCATCGAACACCAGGAGGTTCTGTACGGGGAGCTGCTGCGCCGCCACCTGCGCCTCGCCGGATAGAAAGGGGATGAGGCGCACCGGCCACTGATCTCGGGGCTACCCAGAAGCCTCCGCCGATTTCTCGAGCAAGTCCATGAAGGCTTCTGGGTCGTCGTGGGGCCCCATCTTGTTCAGCGACAGGTGGGTGGGCGCAGCGTTCTGTTCGGTGGTCTCCGTACGAACCTCCCGGTCAATCCAGCTCCGGAACCTCTCGCGGTCTTCCTGCTGGGCCTGTACGATCGCCTGGAAATGCTGCTCCTGATCAGTACGTAGGTCGAGCAGGGCTTGATGGTGTTCTTGATGTAAGACCGCGAGGGACGAGATGATGTAAGACCGCGAGGGACGAGATGATGTCCGCAAACGGCTAGGCGGAGGTCGACTGCATGGCGGAGGTCGACTGCATGGCGGCGGCATCCGTCTTCCCTCCCGGGTTTCGGCACCAGTGTAGTAAAAGAACAAAGTTCGTAGGGAAGGAAGACAACAAGGGTCGGCTTTGACTGCTGACTGAGATTTTATTCTCCTCAAAAATAAAGAACAGTGCACATGCACAACAAATCTCAAACAACACAAATAAGGTTTCACTCAAAAAGGCTCCTCTCCAGGATCGAGTGTTTCCCAGTCAGCAGTCCCTCTCTCTCTCACACACTCCTGCTTCTCCTGGCATTTTATCCTTTCTCCACGCCAATCACTGTAATCAAAGACAGGTGTTCGTTATTTGCGTTTAACCCGCTCATTCACCACGCGTCTCCCGACTCTCTCCCCCGCTGCAGCGTTCGCTGAACCACGCCCCCCTCGCCACACAGTCTTATGTGGAACAGTTATCTGTACGTGTGTTGTGCGTTGGCACAGCTCGTCAGCGCGGATGAATCTAATGTTTGCTGTCAGTCACGCACCGGTGGATACTGTACTTCAGAATCACAGACTCTACGTCTTGAAAGTATGACCAATATAAGAATTTTCACTGGAAAATATCATCTGAATAAGTAAGTAACATTTCTGCCACTTTTGTTCTGACCAACTGAGGAAAAAAGCATTAGGCCTACAATAAATAGCGCTGCCAATGATGATTAAATCTAACGATTCTTTCTGTTTACGGGCGTGACGTAATGACGCACAGAGGAACTTCTGCATGCTTGAATTTCCCGCGGAAATCCGCCATGTCGCTCTTATTATAAAACATTATTAAAAGCTTACCGTTGTGAATCGAGACAAGATAATTAGATAGTTTTGAACACTGGCTGGTTATGTACTTGCTCAAAAATTGATTTTGGATAATTTTTAACCAAAAAAAGTTGCGGACTGCAGCTTTAACTAATGAACCTTATTGTAAAGTGTGACCAGTTAGTCTTAATCTTTGTATCCAAAAGGGTTTCTGTTCCTACCCTAGTGAAAAAAAGTATGCTAAGTATACTTGCAGCCAGACTAATTTTCAGAATCAAATATTTCAAGTGTGTTAATGACTAGTTAACTTAACCCTCTACCACATAGTGTTGACATATGGCAACATACTCTTTGTGTTCATTTCCTTGCCACTGTCTCTTTAAGAGAACATTCTTGTTTTTTTGTTGGTAAGAGAAGACCTTAGTTTAGCCAATGATGTGCTTTGGTTAAGTCACATGACATGCAATTTTTTCTGTGGTGCGATTTCTGACAGACTGCCGTCTCTTGTATGGCTGCATTCCAGTTCGGTTTTAGACACGCACTCGCGAACTTCCCTAAACACTTCCCCTCGGGGGAATCCCTGCCGCCATTTTGAAGTGCGTTCCACTTCGTGAAGTGGACGAGGGAAGTTTATATGGACAGACCCTCGCTCCCTCGATTTTGACCGAGTCTACTTTATATGTACACTTCAGGCAGCTCCATAACCCACAATGCAACACGATTGTGACGTCACCGCATATCGCGTTTAATTTACCCAACCACAAACAACTCTATGATATATTAATTATTTTTTAAACATTTAAAACACACATATATACATATAGAATGCTGTATTAAACAATTTTGTAAGGGGAAAAAATAAATAATAAATCAGCTCCATTGCGGATTCCAAGTGATCAAGGACTTAGGACATTCCAGTTCAGCCCATACAAAGGTTCCGCCAGAAGTGGGCACTCGTGCAACGTAAGCAATGACATACATCCGAGTCAACGAGACCGAGTGAAGTTAGCGAGGGAAGGGCATTTAAAAATCAAACTGGAACGCAGCCTATGTAGTTGCTGAAAGCAAACTAAAACGTCAGTAACATACAAGGACCCGCCCATGTCACATTCACAAAAAAATTGTTAACATCATCTCAGGTAAGTTATGATAACATATTCACCACTCAAAAAAGTTTTTATGAAATTAGTTTTTGGTAAATCGATAAAATGTCTGTGCTGCCATATGGCAAC
The DNA here is from genome assembly GCF_018812025.1 of Megalobrama amblycephala. Classification (NCBI taxonomy): domain Eukaryota; kingdom Metazoa; phylum Chordata; class Actinopteri; order Cypriniformes; family Xenocyprididae; genus Megalobrama; species Megalobrama amblycephala. The sequence goes on from NC_063058.1 coordinate 28,606,451, forward strand.
ACTGCGCAATAATGGAATGACATTATTATAATAGGTTAGATAGCTAGCAAAGGCCAGCTGCTGTCTGTTAAGCTGTAACAATAAAAACATTAATGCTAGTGATATAATGTTGATTAGTCGTATGTTAAGGACTGCCATCACATTTGTATTATGGTGTTACGTGCTTAAAGTTGTTAAATGGAATGACCGCAACAATTAAATGAGATGCAGCTGTTGCGGTGTGGGGAGGAACAGACCAAACAACAAGGGATGCAATTAATATCCGATATTTATTAACACGGTAGAAATAAGTCAACACAAGTAAGACATAAACTTAATGAAAGTAAGAAAAAGACGAGGATGTCGCCAAAGAAAAGAAATAATCAAAACAAAACCCACTAACTAGCGCCAACGCCCCTAAACTAACTACCAAAAATAAAATGTAGAAACAAAACCGAAAACTTCGGCGCGGCGCCTTAACTAAACTCCACTAAATAAATAAACAAAAATACAAGGGAGGCGAGCACCCACACTATAACTAACATTAATTGCTAGCTACCAAATCGAGCCGACACGCACTATACGGAGTTAACAATGGTCAGTGAGGTTGATGTTATCTCTGAGCTGTCCGCAGCAAAAGGTTTCATTATCAGTCAACCCTTCGGTTGACAGATAATGACTTCACGGCAGAATTCGAATGGGTTCAAACATTTAACACAAGAAACTTGTCTGCAGCAAAAGGGTTCATTATCTGTCAACCATTCGGTTGACAGATAATGACTTCACGCCAGAATTCAAATGGGCTCAAACATTTACACGAGACTTGTAGCACTCTCTAACTCCGTCAGCTTAACTATTACACAGAAACAAACAACCAGGTGCTGTCTCAATAAACCACAGACTAAATAAACAGTTCGCAGACACAAAGGATGGCTGGCTCTGGCTCGACAAGCGTGAGTGAGGTCCGAGCCCAAACGCTCACTGCAGGTGGAATGCCGCCAAAGCCTTTTAAATGATCAGCCACCCGCAGATTGGCAGAACGCTGGTTGGGACGTCAGAGCGTCATGACGTCACCAAGATGAGCACCGCTTTACCGTCAACCTAAAATTCGACAGATAGATAAAAAGAGAGAGAGAGAGAGAGGGAAAAACAAAAAACAAAATACAAAAACATACGTGGAACGTAACATATGGATTAAATCAACATCAGAGATCTGCCACCACAGCCAGTACTACTGGACCAGACCTACCACTGTGTCTCAAAAAGGCAGGTGCAAGTGGATGCAAGTGTATTGTTAGGGTGAAGTGCACCAAATATGATGTGTACATGTGTCTCACCTCTAAAAAAAAATGCTTTTTAAAGTTTCGTACAGAAAAAAGGTGAAGTTTCAAGGATTATGGGGGGTTCATGTTCATAACCTTCCTCTCATAAGATTGCATAATGTTGAATTTTCATGAACTGCAATGTTTTTGGTTTTATGTCAATGTTTTATGATACATGATGAACAGTATTATATTTGTTTTTAACTGTCTACATTTGCAATTTGAATAAAATTCACGAAAACGTAATGAAATTCAAAGAATATAAAGCATTATCCAGCAAAAGAGAATGGAATAAATAAAACATCCACAGGATGTTGGAAAATATGAATAAGGTGTTTATAATTACTGCTAAAGCTTATAATAGCACCAATTGATTCAATACAAACAACATTTCTGAGGAAAAATATGAACTATATACACTTACACTTATTCTTAATTATTTCCACTATTGTACGTTGTTGCCATATGGCAACATATCATAAAGTATGTTACATAACTACCCGTCTAGGGGTGGGGAGCCAGTAACAAAATAAGAAAATAAATAAAAATAACTAAGGAAAAAAAAAGTCTTGGAGAGAGAACCAGGGCAATCCAACCTCCCGTCCCAGAATCAACACAAACGCCAGTTCAAATTAGTTTTTTTTTTAATTGAAAGAATCTCAAAAGGTTAACAAAAGAATTGGGAACAAAACTTCAGGGGAGGGCTAGGCCAACATAACAAACAAAACCCAAACTAACTAACCCAATAATTTTCTAACTTACCTGGACAAAGATAACGCACAAATAAAATACATAAATCTTCCCTCTCTCCCTCCCTGGCCATAACCAAGAGAAAAAGATAGAAGTACAAACAAAAATGGCACCCTCCCCCTACATTCCCTTAAAGAGAACAGAACATAAAACGTTAGCAAACATAAGCAACGTAAAACAAACAAAATCAAAGAATATTAAACAACGTCAATTCTCTCTCTGGTAAAGAGCACACCTAAGTTGTAATACTGAGTTCACTCACTCATACACAATATACAAGAACTACAACAACAAATGAGTCTGGGCCACGGGAGGAAGTGTTTGCCCCGATGAAAGGAAGTCTCTCTCTCTTCTCCAGTATTCCACCACGTCTTATATCCTCACTCCTTCTCGTCAACATCCAATCACCCACGACCGGACTGAACCCATCTGATTGGAACACCTGTCTCATAACGAGAGGGAAAAAGAACAGGAGAGAGAAAAGCAAACAACCAACTCCAACACACACACCCATTACAACACAATGAATACGTCTTTAGACGTAACAAGTACCTTAAAATAATATTTTTTTCCAATATATATATATTTTTTTTTTTTTACAGCACTTCAAGTTAAGCTATTCTAAGAAAACAAAGAGTCAAATATTTTTTTCTATAGATTTATCATAATGAGTGCGGTAGAGGGTTAAAGTGTGAAACAACTATTAAGTATTTTGAAACAACTATTTTTTTACTAAGTATATTTTAGTTGTAATTAAGTTGTATAACACAACTTTAAATACATTTAGTGTACTTTTGTGTGCTAAATTGGAAAAACTTCAAGTATACTTAGTACACTTTAAGTATATGTCTGTGTAGGGACTAATTACATGCTTGATTAGTGATATTAAAGTGTTCTTAAGTTGTGTTATAAGTATACGTTATTTGTGGTATAAATATACTTTGTGTTATAAGTACACTTTGTGTTATAAGTATACTTTATTTGTGTTATAAGTACACTTTATTTTTTTTTTTTTTTTTTTTTTTAAGTATATTACAAAATAATTACGAGTGTCTTCAGAACACACAAGCAATATACAATGAATATATTATTTTACAGGTAATAGTATATACTTTATGCTCAGTACCTTTGGCTTATTCCAAATACTAAAAATTACACTTTGCAGTCAATTACACGAACTGGACAGGTCGAAGGCCATTGAACTACGGCAGTTTTTGTTGTACACAGGACCTGTGGTGCTGAAAAATGTGTTGTCTCCTGAGAGGTACAAGCATTTCCTGTCACTGACAGTAGCCATGTCAATAATGCTGGAGCCAGATGACAGGACGAGGAATGCCTACCTCCAGTTCGCTCAAGAACTGATGAAGCACTTCATCATGTCCAGTGCTGACCTGTATGGAAACTGTTTCCCTGTGTACAATGTACATGGACTGATCCATCTTCATGAAGATGTCAGACACTTCAACTGCTCACTAAATGAGATTAGCTGTTTTGCTTTTGAGAACTTCCTGCAACAAACCAAAAAATGGGTGAGGAATGGAAAAAGTCCAGTTGAACAGGTCACCAGGCGTTGGGCAGGGCAGGATGAAAAGAGGACTACTTCTTCAAAAAGTGGCCTGCTTTCCACATGAATCTGGAGGTTATGACCTCATACCCCTATGTCATGGCATGGAGCACACATCTTAAAGGTTGAATTTAGTCTAATCTCTGTTTTAATTAACTGTAGAAGAGTATGTAATCAAGAGTAATCATGGCTGAGCTCACAGTATCATGGGAAGGGATCATGTATCTTTCTTGTTGAAGTCAGATACAGATGGTAAATCCAGCCAACAGCTACTGAAGCGGTTTGGAATTACTGGATCGAAGCAAAAGTCAGCACTCAGGGAACTGGCTGAGGAGGCAGAGAAAGGGAGATTCTGGTTATGGCTCAGAAGGAAAGAGCCCAGGTGGGGAACTAAGGATCACTGGGTCAGCCACAGGGAGTGGTAGGGAGACGTCCCTTCTGATGCCCCTCCATCCAGAGATGTTCTGAGATTAATGGGGGGGAAACATCTGTGATGGGTGGCTTCCAGCTGATGACCTTGTAGCCCATTGGCACCGGCGGAGGTGCAACAGGTAGCAATGCCCTGGTGGTATTAAGGACCTGTGTTTCTATCTAGAAGAGTACAGTGTTAATGATTTTAGGTGTTAGGTGTTCCTGTAGCTGAACTAGTAGAATAAGGTGCTAGCAATGTCACAGGTTTAATTCTTAGTGACCACATTCTGATAAAAATCTATACTTTCTCCTGTTCTACAAGTTGATATGGATATGGACTTATGCTAAATAAAAAAATAACATGCATCTTAAAGCAACATGCATTTACTGTCTTTTTCAGGCCATGTATGCCAGGGCTGTGTGGGTGGAGAATGGAAGGGAGACGGAGGGTACAGTTCCTAATCATTGGATAGACATAATAAGAAAACGGTTAGATGGCCAAACACTAGAGTAAAAGAAGCACACAAGATGAAGAAGGACGCCCAGGACGACTGGCTGATGTTTCAACTAATTAAGAGAAAAATGACTTCAGGTAAGTTTAGATTAAAGAATGGTTCGAAATATTGTTTATTACATTATTAGTATGTTTAATACAGTTGTTGCAATGTTTATTACATTACACAATTGTATGTGACTTCTAGGTAATGTTCGTGACTGTGAAAACTATAACCTGACCAGCCAAGCTGAGGAGGAAGAGGAAGAGGTAGTGGTTGGGGCAAGAGGAAAAGAGCAAAAAAAAACAAAAAAAAACGTTTGATGACTATGTTGTTGGTATGTTTCTCACTGAATAAACAAATCTCAAACATTGAAATCTATTAACTGAACACCATTTTTCACCAACATTCATGCTTTAAAACAAATGTTGATTTGCACTCTTAACAGATTCTGATGAGTTGGAGGAGGAGAGCATGATGGGTAACTCTTTAATATGATGGCATTATATTCATTACACATTAATTATGTTGGAGATGGATATTTCTTACTTTTGATTTAAATTGCATCTTTGTAGGAAACAAGCTGCCCCCCTTTCCCATTGCACCAACAAAGTTAAAGCCAATTATGAATGAAGTAGCTGAAAATTCAACTTGTGAGTATCGATGACATAATTTGTTAAATACAAAAATGATTTATTATACATAACATAAAAGCCATTACAGGTTTATTTTTTCATGTTTCAGACTGAAATTCCAGCCTTGCCCAGTCCACTTGAGTTTGCTGGTGGGTCTGGGAGCAGAATGTCCACATCCAGTGAGTATTTATTCATCACATTAAATCAGCCACTGTTTTGTTTAAGAAACAATCATGCTAAATATGAAAGTTCTTTGTGTGTTTTTCAGACTCTCGACATGCAAAACACAAGAAAACACAGGGCACAGTAATGGTTCAAGACAAAGCAACCGGTCAGATCCAGTCAGTGTTATATGATATGAGATCAAATAAATGACACTTTATTTATAGTGTTGTTGGGTAGAGTTGTCAAGTTGATACTTATATTTAATTTGTGTTTGTGGGTATGATTGCTCTGTGAAGAGAGTCAACGATTTTAATTTTGGTGACAACCAAAATTCACGTTTTAAAGCATGAAAAAACAAGACAAAATATAAATAAGACACAAAATAGTGCCAAAATAAATGAGGAACAGAATGCAAACAGACAAATAGTAAACATTATAGCAATAAACAAACATGTTAAAGTGATAAAAATGAATATAAATAAAATAACAGGTCCAGTGATGCTCCAAGGACTACAGTGTCAGGTCCAGACACAGCACTGGATCCAGGAATGTAAAGCACGCCCAACAGGCCCAACGGTGGTTTTCCCACAGGACGGGGAAGGTTTCTTGCACCTTCAGTCTTTTCAGTGTGTCAAGGTAGTTTAATTAAACTCCATTTTATTATGACCTTGAATTTAGGTTGGAATGCCAATTGATTATTGACCATTTATATTTATAATTTAGACATTTGAATATTATATTCAACTCTTTACTCTTATTGTATTCATTCATTCATTCTATCTAAAAGTATTTTGTTTAGTCCCCCATAGATCTGTATACACTTGAATTAAAGTAACACTATCTCTAGTCTAGTCAGAGGTCATAACCACTACTACAGATAAGCCGACCAATATTACTCCTCTGATAGTAGCTTTGGTTTGGTTATGCCATAGTTTCCCGTGTACACTTAGCTAGAGTAACATTACAATAAATAGAGGTAAGGCTCACCCTATTTAGGTTGGTCGATCAACATTTTGTTGTCCTAAACGGAAATTCCTAGTCTAAGTACACTTGAACTAATGCCAAGCGTTAGTCAATGTAAATGTATCATGCCAATTACTTAATCAATTCAAAGATGATCAATACAAAACATCAAATGCTCAAAAATAGAGTTAAAGATGAATACCTGACATTAGAAAAATAGACATTGCTGAGTGTCCTGGACACTAAATTGTCATATACAATATGCCAGTTCAAGTATATAACAATTAGTTCAAACTTTGACCTGTGGAGGTCAGTAATACACTCAGCAGCATGTACACTGCTGGAATTCAAATAGAGAAGAAGAAGAAGAAGAAGAAGGGTGCTTCTCGTTGGCTGCATCCGAAAACCTAGGTAGCTGTCTTGCTGCCTCACTGTCTTATAAGAGAATGACTTGTACGGCAGCGTTTGTGCATGAAGGCACCTCACGAAACTGATTTCAGACAGACTTCTGAGGCAGCGTAACGGTTTAATGATCTACAGCAATATAGCGAGAGCTTTGGTGAGAACTAAACAAATAATTAATTACTACAGTAGTAATTTCTCGATAGAAATGATATCAAAATTGAAATATGTTGGTCAAAATCGTACATTTATACACAAACTGAGCAGCAAACGCAACTTTCGGACGCCATCTTTATTTTTCTAGCTCAACTGTCACAGAATGGAAAGCACAGGATTGTGGGATATCAAAGGCAGCTAAGGATACATCTATGCTTCCTTCAAAAATCGATCTGAGGAAGGTATCTGATGAGACAGGAAGTGAAGCTAACATTGGATTCGGACATGCCTTGATGCCTTACTACCTGGAAATGTGTCCTCAGAAGGCAGCATTTTCCAGTTTTCGGACGCAGCCAATATCCCTCCTCGTTTCCTCGCTCCTCCGTCCTCCATCCTATGACCCGGAAACCGATCGAGGTCAGCCATCTTGAAGGATATCTCAATTCTCTAATTGCACCATGAGGAGGTGAGGATCGAGGAGTGAGGAGGCTTCCCGAGGAGTCATGAGCGAGGATACACAGGTGCATCCTTTGTGGAAGTCTTTCTCGTCGAGAAACGTGACGCACACATAAATTCTCCTCGCCCTTCATATCTGTAACAATAATTTAAATATATGCCTTAATGTATGCAGTTTAAATAAACTTTACATCTCACATATTTCAACGGGGCAACTTGTTTTATTAATATTTATAATTTATTTTTTTTTAAATAACCAAACTTTAACAACATGTGGGTAGATCCCTCGAGTGCAGCTGATGACGCTTTGAAGAGACGCTAAAGGGAGCGAGGATCATTTCACTTAATTCAATTCATCCGTCCTCGCATCTTTTCCTTGTTTCCTTCCCTCACATCCTGAAGGGGTGGAGCTAAGACGCGAGGAAAGGAAACGAGGAGAGGAAACGAGGATGCACAAATAAGAATTGAGAAGCACCCGAAGAAGAAGAGAGCTATTTCAAGATGAGCATTTATGGTTAAAATGTATAAAATAAACAAATAAAAAAAAAAAAATGAGCGATGGTTTCTCTAGATAAGACCCTTATTTCTCGTCTGGGATCATGTAGAATCTTTGAAGCTGCAATGAAACTAATTTTGACCTTCAACCGTTTGGAGTCCATTGAAGTCCACTATATGGAGAAAAATCCTGGAATGTTTTCATCAAAAAAAAAAAAAAAAAAGACATGAACATCTTGGATGACATGGGGGTGAGTAAATTATCAGGAAATTTTAATTTGAAAGTGAACTAATTCTTAAGAAACAGATTCAGTATGTGGCTCATGAGAGATCTGCCCCTGAATGGACGTGTTCTGCTCTCAAAAGCAGAAGGATCTCAAGGTCTGTTTATATATGGATGTCAGCAGATGCTCCAAACAATGTTGTCAGGAAATTAGACAAGGTTCTTCAGGATTTTATTTGGAGGAAGAAAATACACTATTTACTGATTTAAGATATTCTAAACAATAATAGAGACTTTGGTGGCCTTAAAGTTTTAAATTTTACAGATCCTAATAATGTGTTTAAGATAAAATAGATAATTGGATTTATTAAAAATAAAGATAGTGCATGGAATGTTTTCATATTTAAGTCTTTGGGTGGCATTCATTTTCTTTTAAAATGTATTTTTTCGGTCAAAAAAATCCCAGTTAAACTGGCAAACTTTCATAAGCAGGCACTGCTGGCTTGGCAATTAATCTATAAAAATGTTTCACCGCATCAATACTTCATATGGAATAATAAAGACATCTTGTACAAAAAGAAGTCAATCTTTAATCAGAAATGTGATGTTGGATGGAATTCTTACTGTTAGTCAGCTGCTTAATGAACAAGGTTTACTTTTAACATATTCTGAATTTATCAATAGATTTATGATTCTTGTGAGGCCAAAAGAATATGCTATTATCTTTGATGCAATCCCTGACAGAGTTGTTACGAAATCCTGGATTCTATCCTATAAATGTTGATCGTCAAACCAGTTTTTGCAGTGATGCAATATTTATGGGAGATATTAATATAGTAATAGATAAATGCAGTAACAAATATATATATATATATATATATATATATATATATATATATATATATATAAAAAAACTATTTGCCTTGTTCAACAGTGTTTTGATCTACTAAATATGAAAATATTAACTGGAAAAGAGTATGGTAATAACAAATACACTTTTTTTTTATTAATAATAAAATTAGAGAAGTGCCCTATAAAATTGTACACAGAATTTACCCTGTCAAGGAGTTGCTTGAACATTTCCATTTGAATATTGAAAACTGATGCGAATTTTGTGGCAATGCCAAAGAATCAGTGACTCATCTTTTTTTAATTGTATATATTAAAAAAAAAAAAAATGTGTTGGTTGGATGTAATTTATTAATTTAATTTATTAGATCGTGTATACAAATAGATCTGTATGATGTGGTCTTTTTTTATTTATTTTTTATTCCAAATGCACCATGTGCTTCTTTATACAACTTTTTATTTTACTTGGAAAATATCACATTCATAGTTAGCACTTAATATTTCTGTAAATGGCCAAATCATTCACAAAATCATACATTAAGGAATGTTTACGCTCAGGCTCGAAGCGTCTAAGCCAATAAGATTTGCTGAATTATCAACCAATGAAATTGTGCCCCGCCCCTTCGTCCAGACCGCTTGGAATCGTGAATCGTGGAACGCGTTATTGTGACGTCACAGTGCGCGCAGCCGCTACATAAATCGAGTCAGTCGAAACTCTTTGTCAGAGTTTAAAGCTGCTCTTTGGTCTCTTGCGATCGATCTGTAGTACTGAGTGTTACAAGTCTACCGCTAGAACCAACAGGCAAATACAGTGTTCACAGCTCGTTGAGATGGAGCATCTGACGACTGTTACATTGGACACTATGTTTGCAATCTTTCCACTGGAGCTGGAAAGCTGCAGCAGCTTGGACTCATTCGAGGACGCTCAGGTTGAGCCGCTGAGTGGCAATGTGAAGCCGGCTGACAGAAAGGCCTGCAGTAGCAGCTGCCAACAGCTCCCAACAGAGGCGCCTCGACCACCGGCTGTCCCTACAGTCGCCTGGGAGGACGATTCAACAGGTAACTGACAACGTTAATTAATCAAACCGCAGGAGACAATTACTTTGTGACTTCTATGTAACAGCATCAGCACTGTGTTTTTAACTTTTCAAGTGTTCTTGGAAATTTGCTGAGCACAGAAACAATGCAAAACCTCAATTATTCACATGAACTCGCTGCATTAGGACAGTTTTACTCGTGAATCATGTAGCTGTAATCTGTGCTGATAAAAACAATGTTTCTAATCAACATTCATTCATATACTCTATATTGTGTATTTTTAAAAATATATTTTTTGCATGTTGTTATTTCCTGTTTACTTCTTCTATTTTATTATCTGTGTCTTGTCACTGTCATTCTGTCTCTCATGTGTAAACATACCTGGCAATAAAGCTCTTACTCACTCTGATTGTTTGCAGAAAAGCGCACACAAGGGAGGAAATTCTCTGCTGGCCTCCGGAGAGCGTGGAAGTCTAAGAAAGAATCCATCCAAACCCAGGAAGAAACCCAAGTGTGTGCTTTTGTGCCTGAGGATCCATCGCAGGAGCTTCCACACACATCTGGCGTGGATCCGACAGGCACAGATCCGCGGGAGTCTGAGCCAACAGACCGTGAGTCTCCAGATATTACCACTCTGAATCATGTCTATGTCAGCCTGATGCTTCTGGGTTTAGTTTTCATTTTTCCTCGTCTTCTGCTGATCTGCACAGGTGTATTTCGTCATAAGCAGATGCTGCTGGAGTTCATTCTCATGCTGTATATTAACATGTTGTTGTGCATTTTTCAGGATCCTTTGAATCTCTTTATGATGTGGGATTGAAACTGAAGTCGAGTCGTGGTGTCAGTTATCATGTAGGATTTCGAAACTCTGATGACAAACGAGTATGTTACCCTTTCTGTAGACACATATATATTCTGTATATTTCTGTCTTTACTCTTTCAGTCCTGATGTAAACATCAGTGTATACAGTTTTGATCAAAAAGGTACAGACTGTTAGATTAGATGTACACAAACAAAAATAAGTCAGTTTACAAAAATGTTCTTCATTTTTCAGGTGATCATCAGATTTATTAAGAAGAACCAGCCTGAGAAACTAGTGGAATTGGTAAGTTGAAAAGACTTTATTCTTCATAAAATGTTTTATTAAATTCTAATTTGGTAATTGAAAAGTTTGTATGTAGACAGTATAAGATATCATTGAAATAGCCTAGAAACATCAGTTGCAAAGTACATTGCTTTCATCTTCGGCAGCCCTAGAGTGGAAAATGAAGTGTACCGGGCCTTTATCTAGGAGATTTGAGATCGGTAAGGAGTTAACTAATAGCCTGACGTGGTCATACTCAATTCTAGTTCGAATATGAGTCTGATACTGCTCCATTGGGCTTTGATTATGGGGGCGTATTTCAACCGATCCAGGAAAGACCTCAATTGGATAGACCTACAACCAATCAGAGCTACAGAGTAAGTGACGTATGTTGAGCGACGCATAGTTGTCAACAGAACTCTTCTTAGCGACCATCGGGGCCAGCTGATAAATCAAACTTTTGCCGAATTCCGTAGGAAGGACGGCAAAGACATCTTTCCCATCGACAAATGCCTTGATCGCGGTCCTCTGTTCCTTTTTTCAAATTAATGCGCTGTCGATATCTTCTATAACGGACGCGATGGCGGAATCTACACATCTCAGTTCTTCAACAGCCATCATTGTTGTAAACTAATTGACCTTTCGCAAAGACTCGCCCCCCTTAGTTACTGTTGCTTTGTCCGACAAGCCGTGGCGCTGTCACGCCACACAGAGTGGAAAATACATCGCGGAGCAAAGAGGAAACTGACAACACATCGACAGACGAGACAGAGCAGGTTACTTATGATATTAAACAAAGTCCCAGCTTTCAAACTGTGTAGTTATTAAAAAAATTCAAACAATAATTGTGGCTCTTTAATGTGTCGTGACCATGATCGTGACAGATTTCTGTAGCGCCTCAGCTCAAGAGGCTCGTTAACCGATCATCTCTTCCTACTAGTCCATTTATAGCATCAAATAAACATGAATGAACATGAGAATGAATGTTGTTTCAAACGCGGAAAGACGTCAATATGCACAATTTTTCAAGTTTAACTCCACCGAGGTTAATCTTCTAACTTCTGACTGCTTTGTCGGACAAAATGTTGGATGCGGCGTTCTGATTGGTTAGATCGCTTGTCAATCAAACTCCCCAAGCGCTCTTTGATGACGTGGCTGATTACGTTTCTGGTGATAATCTGTCAATCATCGCCCTGACAATGTGATTGGTCCGAACAGTTTCTGTTCGGGCATAATTACTCCTCTACGGATCGAGTCCAGACCTAACTCCCCGACCTCAAAATGTTGTGGGCGGGGCTAAGTTCGGCTGGCATCCAGGCTAGTTAACTAAGCTTTTGTCAATCTCTTTTCTTTAGCCTGGGTATTCCATCCCTTTAAGTAAAGAGGCAGCTGCAACGTTGATGGTGCAAAAGCCTCCAACTAGCGAGCATCTCGTACAATTATATGATCACTTTGTCATGGAAGATCAAGACATCTTGATTATGGAGTATCCACGTTCCTACATCAGCCTGTTTGAGTATGTCAACCGAAACAGAAGTAACCTGACCGAAACCGAGGTGAAACTCATCATTCGGGGGCTCATTGTTGCTCTTCAGCACTGCATGGGTCGTGGTGTTTATCACGGCACATATATGAAAAACATCCTTGTCTCCAAAAAAAACCCTGCATGTAAAGCTGATGGACTTTGGAGGCGCACTGCTCGTCGAAGAAAGACGTGAGTCGGCTTTTTAAGCACAGTTCACTGATGACTTATTTACTACAGTTCACTGATGGTGTTTTACTGAACACTAAGCCTGTGTTGCTTACAGGAGAAGATGAACCTCTATTAATCAGTGCAATCAGAAAATACGCTGAATGGGCAACAACTGAGGACTTACGCAAACTGCTGGATCTGCTGGTCCCGAGAATAAGTAGTTGCTTTTGGATAAGACCACGTGTGTCCAAAGGTGAGACCAATAACTAGTGTGAAAAACATATAAAGCCCTGACATGAGTGACAGTGAAATTATCAGTGGGCATCCAGAGAAAGTCATAGTAAAAAAATAGTGTATTTCATGGTAACATTAGATTTTTTGATTTTTTTTTTTGACAGATTAAGGCCGTCTTGGCACCTCTTGACCATAATTAATATCATGCTCTCATTATTTGGCAGGTTCCCCTGCATTGGCAGCTCAGGGCCTATAGTTCAGCTGTATGGGTCATCAGCCGGGACCCCGGGGACGGTTCAACCCTGGGGCGTGGATAAGACCATGTGTGTCCAAAGGTGAGATCAACAACAGGTACAAAATGGAAATGACATTGCTTGAAAAACAAAGTCCTGACATGAGTGACAGTAAAATTGTTTGTGTCAAACCTTGATGAGTGTAAAATACAGGAGATTGACAATGAATGTTTAGCGTTGAATAAATGTTCATGGGCATCCAGAGAAAGTCATAGCAACAAATGCAGTGTATTTCATGGTAACATTACCTTACATGAACTACATATCTCAATCAAACATGACTAATCAGATCTCTTCTAAAAAACGTTTACAGAATGCCTGGATCTTCTTGAGCACCTTCATGACGAAGAGTCACGGATGACGTTACAGGCCATGTTGGATCATGACTGGTTTAAAAGAAAAACTGAAGCATAAGAAAAAGAGATGTTTTTTTTTTGATAGATTCAGGCCTTCTTGCCACCTTCTTGACCTTAATATCATGCTCTCAGTATTTGCCAGGTTCCCCTGCTTCGGCAGCTATAGCCTATGGCCATGGCCTATAGCTCAGCTGCAGGGTCATCAGACTGGGACCCCGGGGACGGTTCACGCTTTAACCCTGGAGCGTCTCCCTTCCACCCCTGCATGATGACACTGATGGCAACTGTCCTCTACTTGTGAACTGTTTGTGTGCCACCAACCTCCTCAGAAAATTATCGCGTCCCACTGATAACGATGCGAGCCCCACCTTGCAGCCTGACAGGATGTGCTGGAGGCTTACATTTGGACTCCGTTCTTCCAGGCCAGACCACCATGTTTCAGACAAGCGTCGTGGCAAGCCCAGCCATTTTCCTGAATTACTGTGGACAGTGGATTTCACACAGCTTCAGTGTCACACAATTTAACGCCACACCTTGTACTTGCCTGGAAGCTGGCTTTAATCAATCCTTCCTTAGTGAAAAAATAGTACACTTAAGCACAATTTATTCAAATGTAATTTAGTGTAATTAAATGTATTTGTGGCACACTGTAAATCTGTTCAAGTAGATCAACTAATTTTGTACTAAATACATTTTAGTTGTCCAAAAGCAGTGCTGAAGTTCAGGTTGTATTAAATATACTTGTTTGTAAACTTGAAGTGTGCTAATGGCAACAACAGACAGCGTCAGAAGCGTCTCGCTGAGCTAAAGACAAAAAGGACTGGACTGCTGCTGAGTGGTCCAAAGTTATGTTCTCTGATGAAAGTAAATTTTGCATTTCCTTTGGAAATCAGGGTCCCAGAGTCTGGAGGAAGAGAGGAAAGGCACACAATCTACGTTGCTTGAGGTCCAGTGTAAAGTTTCCGCAGTCAGTGATGGTTTGGGGTGCCATGTCATCTGCTGGTGTTGGTCCACTGCGTTTTCTGAGGTCCAAGGTCAATGCAGCCGTATACCAGGAAGTTTTAGAGCACTTCATGCTTCCTGCTGCTGACCAGCTTTATGGAGATGCAGATTTCATTTTCCAACAGGATTTGGCACCTGCACATACTTTCCATGTTCATACTTTTCAGTTGGCGAAGATTTCTAAAAATCCTTTCTTTGTATTGGTCTTAAGTAATATTCTAATTTTCTGAGATTCTGAATTTGGGATTTTCCTTAGTTGTCAGTTATAATCATCAAAATTAAAAGAAATAAATAAATTGAATGTGTTCAATTTATGAATTCATGTGTTCAATTTTCTGTACTCCTAACTTAACACTTTACATGGTTAAAACATGGTTACATGGTAATGTTCAAATGTTGGCTTAGTAATTGTACAAAGTAACAATGCTGATGATTACATGGATGCAGTGTGTTTTTAGCCATTTTAATTAATTAATTTAATGAGGGTTTCTATTGGTTTCTACTACATATTTTGATCTGCAAATGTATTAACCAAAGCAATACAATTCTCTGTAACAATTAGCATTTATAAGGTTTTATAGCAGAGAATGAAGTGTTCTGCATGGATTTCAAGGTTATGGACGGAGCACATCTCCATTCCCTGGAGTAAAGGTGAGAAGCAGATTTTAAGAAAGGTCGAGGTGGTATTTTGGTCTTTAGGACGTACCTGTTACGTTCCAGCAACGTACCACGAAAACGTCGCCACAACGAATATCACAAAGTTACGTTGCTGGAATGTTATTCGGGACGTCGTTGCAACTAATATGAGCCGATCCAGTTACGTTTTTACAACGTGCCAGTTTGGTCGTTGAGACGTACTCCTCACGTTACAGAGACGTAACACTATAACGTCGCCACGACAAATATGGGAATCACAAAGTTACGTCCCTAGAACATTATTCGGGACGTCGTTGCAACTAATATGAGCCGATCCAGTTACGTTTTTACACGTGCCAGTTTGGTCGTTGAGACGTACTCCTCGCGTTACAGAGACGTACCGCTATAACGTCGCCATGACGAATATGGGAATCACAAAGTTACGTCCCTAGAACATTATTCGGGACGTCGTTGCAACTAATATGAGCCGATCCAGTTACGTTTTTACAACGTGCCAGTTTGGTCGTTGAGACGTACTCCTCACGTTACAGAGACGTACCGCTATAACGTCGCCACGACGAATAAGGGAATCACAAAGTTACGTCCCTAGAACGTTATTTGGTACGTCGCTACAACGAATATGGTCCGGTCCAGTTACGTCATCACAACGTAACTGTGTTAGCTGGGATATATCTGTATTATAATATACGTTGCCTTAATAAAAAATGTTCATGAACTTCAGCATTGCGTGATACTATTTCAAAGTGATTTCCATCATTTCTACATATAATAATAAATTGTATTTACCTGTGAAAACAAACCTGGAATGAGACGTGAGGCTTTGAGGAGAAAAACAAGATTCTTCGTGCATTCCAGTGAATTATTAATGGGATAGATTATAAATTATATTGGGAGAACAAACCACAAATGTGCAGTATATGTTGTCCTTCTTCAAATTATTACAGCGGGGTGCAAAGAGACAGAAGAAAATAATCACGAGGATAGAAAGCAGCGGCTAAAAAGAGCTTGTTATAACTTGTTAGGTTAAAATACCAAGCATTCTCATGATGTCTGAAAATAAAACATGAAAGAAAATGGACAGCTCATTCAGTCAAACTGACGGAGAAGCTTTATTTGTAAGGCAGCCTTATGATTTGAAATGATTCGTTTCAGTATTTTTAAATGGAAGTTCCCCAAACCGGAAGTGCAACCCATAATTCGAAACGCAGTATAGGCTAGTCAGGAATAAGGTGGACTACACAAACATAAAAACTTTTTTTTTTTCACATAATAGCGAGGTGAGATACATCGCTTATTTTCAAACTGACGTCAGTTGCTTAGCAGGAATTCAGTTGGTCACTTTAACAAAAAAAGCGGCGGTGGCTGCTCGGTAAAAGAGGAGCATGACAATCCATCCTCATCAACTGGACCTAACTGCACTTCAAGTAAACGAAAAACTCGTAGGCTAAGTACAGCGAGGAGTACCTGTCCTTCGGATTTAAAGCATGAAGAGTTCATTTGCAAAAACCAATAAAGGCCACTTTAAAAAAAAAAGCTGGTATATGTTCCAAGAATGTTGTTCCCAGAACATTTTATAATATCATTATGAAAACATTCAGAAAATACTAATAAGGACGTTCTGAGAATGTTGTTCTAAGAACGTTTTCTCTCAACATTATGTGAACGTTCATCAAGTACAAATAACGTCTGTAACGCGGTCCTACTAGCGTGTAGCACTCCTCTAACTAACTCTAGGTCACTGCATAAAACACTTGTGGAACCACGTTAACCACTGGGGATTCCTTTGGACCAGAATCAGAAGATAAGGATCGTCTCACAGGAGCAAAGGTAAGTAATAAGTATAATGGTATAATCTAGTAATAGTCTGTAATCAATTAATCACACAGAATAAAGTAGAATAAAGAATAAAGTCACTCAATATGGAAAAGAATGTAGTATATTGTTTTGATTGATTATTTTTAGTCTTCAATCCTTCTCTTTTAAGTTGCAATGAAATAACAAGTGAATTGAATAATAAAAACCAAAATAACAAAAAGGGTATAAAAATTTAAAACCCAAATCAAGGTTCAGATTCAGAATAAAAATAAAAAAAAACAGTAAAATAATAATAAATTTCACACACAATTTCAAAATCAGTGTCTCAGTTTTGAAATCAGTTCCTCAAAGACATTCAGATTTTAAATACTTTTGAAATCTGTTTCACAATGAGCTTCAGTTTTTGCATTCAACTCAGTCTAAATGTCCAGTTGAGTTTAAGTTCAGTGTCTCAATTTCAAGTTCAAGAGTATAAAGCAATGTTCATCAAAAAGTGGAAGAAAAAATTAAATCCAGGAGAGAGAAAAAACAATTTTTTATCCACTGAAGATCCAGGCAGAAAAAAACTCGGGAAAAATCAAAGAAAAATCAAAGGAAAAATAGTTTGATCCTACCAGTTCGGCATACTTCACGCTCTTTTGTTTGATCCTACCAGTTCGGCATACTTCACGCTCTTTTCTCTGTTTCCAGGTAGGAGAGGATGGAATGGCTCGCCAGTCCCGACCGGAATGCGAATATTCAGCAAGGACAGGATTCAGGAACACAATTCTCACAAGGGAAAAAAAAACCCAGCCTTGTAACAACAAAGCCAAAATGAAACATTAATGTCATTGTCCAAATAAATCATTTCAAATTAAATCAAACTCTGTATAAATCATTTGCACATACATGAGAACATACATGCTAATTCACCATGTGCTCAATCCAACACTAGGGCCTATGCACAGTGTTAGCAAACTAGCACCGCATGGCGCGCATTTCACGTTAAGAAATTCCTTCCGTATAAACCTTTAAACACGACTATATACAATCATATATCATATTGATACACTTTTAAAGCATTTTTGAAAACTTTTACATCACTTTTTACCCGTTAAAATTCCTTTTTCACATTACAATTCACAGTATTCACAATCAAAATAACTAAATACACCTTTTATAACGAAGTCTGTACTCACCAAGGAGAAGTATAAATCAGAAAACAAAAATAAAGTTGTTTCTCCCCGGAAAAGATGTATATTATATCTTATTGCGTCAGTCTCATCATGTCCGGTTCAAATGTCGTCACAAAAATACTAACGTTACTCTCAAACAGTCGAGTTTCTAAAAGTTATATAAATCACAGATATACATTCAACTTGTTAATAATCTATCGCTGGATTATTAAACAAGGATTTTAATCACAATTTGTGCAATTGCGTCTTCTCTCGTCTTGTTCAAGTTCACTCTCGTTCTGCCTGCTTGTCCGCTAACTTTTGGCAAGGGGCGGGACTAACTTTTCACCTCACCAATGAGCAATCGGCTCAAGAGCATTTCTAAATTTAATTTATAAAGCAATTTTACTGCATTTTTCTTCTTTCTTTTTTATATATTTATATATTTTATGACAATAACAGTTATATAAAATTGCAAATAAATGCTAGTGACCTAATGACCTGGGTTACACGTCCTAAAGATGTTCCAAGAACGTTGTTCCCAGAACATTTTATTACAACATTATGAAAACATTTAGAAAATACAAATAACATTATAAGGACGTTCTGAGAATGTTGTTCTAAAAACGTTTTCTCTCAACATTATGCGAACGTTCATCAAGTACAAAAAATAACGTCCTAAAGACGTTCCAAGAACGTTGTTTCCAGAACATTTTCTCTAAACGTTACAAGAACGTTACTAACGTTATAAGAACGTTCCAGAAACATTATTTTAATAACGTTTTGTACTAACATTCACACAACTTTTAAAGAACGTTAGTGAATGTTCTGGGAACGTTCCCTGTTAGCTGGGTTGCTAGGATACTTGCCAAGACGGGCAGGTTGACATAATTTTTGTATGAATTTGTCCGCTGAAGCGCAAGTCTTGAAAGAGAACTCAGTATTTGCGCACTGACTGAAATAAGCGTGTGCACGCTTCGGATGAGCGCACACACTTCTCACAGCACGTGCGAGTTCTCTTTCGCGTCTTGTTCTTGAAGGTTTAAATCAGCAAGACTTAAAGCAGAACTAAGTAACTTTTTTACCTTCATAAATAGTTTTCTAAGTCCTTACGATGGTTAATTGACTTGTAGTGGTGTGTTTGAGGCGTGCACTAACCCCCTCTAGCACGTCTACGCCAGAATACAGCACTTGCAACTTGAGCTGCACCGACCCGAAACAATCTCGCCTCATGTTCACGTTCACGCGAGAGTGACAAAATGCTTTACGGTAATTCAAAAACAATGTATATATTGAATATTTCGCAAATTACCCACCTCCATTGAGTGTACTGTATTTGCAAATTACCCACCTCCTTTTTCTTGTACTGTATTTGCAAAACTACTGCGCTGGTGAGCGTTGTAGTCGTTGTAGTCCAGAGCTGCGCTTGGAGTATTTACAACAGTGTGATTCACTGAAAGAACCTGTAGGGGGAGCTTCGCAAATCTTACTGAGTTCCGCTGAGTTTAGTTTAAACACAGATAGCAATGTGTGCTGTTCAGGTCTCCCCTGCGCCCGCGCGCTATCAACACTCGGGTGCGTAAATGACTGGACATTAGAGCATACGGCACTCGCAGTTAACAGTTTACAAAGAGTGACTGTTTTGTCCACGCTTTTTGATTATCGTTGTTGTAACGTTTTGCACATCCATCGACTGAAACATTATCTGAACTCTGTCTGTCTGTTTTCCACGTTGCTATTTTAAACAAACCATATTAACCAATAGATGCGTCGTCATTCGAGATGGATCGCGGTGCAAGTGCGTACCAAACCGTAAGTGGAGAACCGTACGGTTCGATTTTTTACCAAGAACCGTTGCACCCCTAGTGAGTACATGGGAAAGATGTGTGGGGGGAGAGCACCTGTAAGTGAGAATATGGGAAAATGTAAGAGCGAATATTACCAGCCAATGTTATTACATTGGTGTGTTTTTAAGAGATAAAAAAAATGTATAAAACTGTGCCCCAGCTAAGGGAGCCTCAGATGTGGAGCTGGCATCTCACTTTGTTGTTTGACAATAAAGTTAAATACTTCTGAGACCTGGAACTTCGACTCTGTGAGTTTTTCTTCGAGACCAGATCTGAAGGGACAAAGAAACATCAAATTTGCCACGACAGTTGTAGTTTAAATTGTTCATTAAAGGGATAGTTCACCTAAAAATAAAAATATTGTCATCATTTACTCACGCTCATGTTGTTCCAAACCTGTATGAGTTTCTGTCTTCTGTTGAATGCAATTGTTGAAATTTACATGTGCTTACAACTCAAATAAAGTGATAAAGGAATAAATCAATTTTTGTCATTTGTAAATAGACGTAAAATCACTAAAAAAGGATATTGTTATGACATATTTTATTTTACAAATTTACTTTTTTTCATCCAGGAAACAGAAAAAAATTAACTCAAAAACAGTAATTGTTGTTTCAGTTGCTGTGACAAGAATAATTGTATTAGCAAAACATGGCAATCAACATTGCATGAATGAACAAATTTATGTTGACTAAACATAAACATAAGTATCTTTACTGAGAAGAACTAAAAAATAATTGTTGAGACAACTCAAAAATCTTACTGCATCAAGTTGCCTTACTTTTTTACGTTTTCTCAACTATTTATTTTTTACAGTGCATCTTTGGAACATTACAGACTGTAATAGTCACCAGAATTTGATTAAAATTAATTGAAGATCAAACTGTCCAACACATTTTAAATACATAATAATAATACTAATACAATTTATTGCTATTTTTATTTTATTTTATTTTCTACAAATTCTGCCTCTTGTTTGCCACTGCAATTGAAAAACAACCATAAGTAAATAACTGGACATGAAATAAGAATGAGTTGAAATATTTTATTAACTCACTTGTAATACACTCATAGCTTTGGTAAAGTAAAACAATTCCTAGCAAGCACAGCCAAGTTGAATGAAGAACTTCAAACAAGATGAACATGTAAAGTAAGGGATTATGAACATTCATCCCACTTAATACACTGCTTCTCACTAAATAATTATGTGAACATTAAATATTGGAGTTTAAACGGTTTTAAAATCTTTGATTTAATTAAAAGTGTGATTCTGCAGTGTTATACAAGAAACATGAGAGTAGAGAGGTGTGTTATCAGTTTTACCGGTTGTTATCGGGGATTACAAACAACTGGATGGTGCAACTGACCAGTTAGAATCAAGTATTCCAGAGAACCATCCCTTACGAAAATTAACCATGGTTTTTTTCTGTAGTAGAAGTGTAGTAACCATGTTTTTTTTGTGTGTTTTTTTTTGGCGTATTGATTACATTTGTATAACCACAGTTTTACTACAAATACCATGGTGAAACTATGGTTAGTGTAGCAAAACCATGGGGTTTTTATTTTTTATTTTTTTATAGTAGTTAATTTTCGTAAGGGATGTAATAAATGAATAATAATGTCGACTTTCAATCAAGTCGCATCTTGAACGTATTATTATTTTTTCTTCCTTTGTGTCTTCGGCTTTGTCTCCTTCTCATGCATCATATGCATCCCATGCATCCCATGCATCATCATAGCCATTTCTTCCGCATGTCTCCTGTTGGAGTTCTCTACAATCGCTGCAATCTGGCTAGCTCTGAAAAGTTCAGCTGTAGTGCACTGTCGCTTGAACTCTTCCATCTCCTGTCTCATCCTGTCAGCTTTCTCCTTAAAGCCCTGCTCCAGCAGAGCAGCCTGCTCCCTCAGTTTACGGTCCATGGCATACTCAGCCTCCTTTCTCTGGAGCCTCATCTCATCTTCCATCTTCTCCTTTATCTGTCTCATCCTCTCTTCATAACTCCGTCTCTCTGCTTGCATCCTCTCTTCTAGTTGCCGCTGCTTCTCTTCTTTAACTTTGATTTCCTGCTTCAGGAGGGCTGCTTTCTCTTTTTCCTCTGCTCATTAATTGGTAGAAAGAGGAGGAAGAAAACAGATGCTTCAAAGACAAAGAGACTCAAACCATCTATTTTACTATAAAACTGGTCACACACTGGATGAGAAGCTCCACACAGAGTTCAAGGCAGCAGTAGAATCAAATCACTGTAGAGCCAAAGGATCACTTTAAGAATGAACAAAGTGGTGTTGATGAGTTTAAAGGGTTAATTCACACAAAAATTAAATGTCTGTCATCAAGTACTCACCCTCATGTCATCCCAAACCCGTAAGACCTTCATTCATCTTTGGAACACAAATTAAGATATTTTTGATGAAATCTGAGGGTATCTGATCCACACACAGTCAGCAACACCACTGCACCTTTTGAGGTCCAGAAAGGTATTAAAGACTTCGTTAAAATAGTCCATGTGACTACAGTGGATCAACCCAAATGTTATGAAGCGACGTGAATAATTTTTGTACTGATCCAGCATTCAGACGTAAACACGAAAGCGCTGCCCTGCGTTCACTATGTCAAAAGCATAGGAGAATGACAGGGAGAGAAAAAAATTGTTAAAGTCATTATTTTAGTTTTTTTTTTTTGTTTGTTTTTTTGCACAAAAAATATTCTTGTCGCTTCATAACATTAAAAGCTCATTCACACTGAACATGACATGAAAAAGCAAGGTGAATCGTAGAAGAACGGACGTTTCACACTGAATATGAAACAACGGGTCTCTAGATATGGCTTGGCTGACTAACGCTTGATTACCAACATGGCGGCGCCCTGTGAAAATGCTGTATCTCTACTCGACAAAAACTAATTTTATTTGCACAACGCATACACAAGAAAACCGAAACAGCACAGGAAAACGTGGCTATGCCACCGAAGAAAATATCCAGTAAAGCAGAGATGGAGAACGAGATGCAGGAAATTCGTAAGTCACTCAATCACTTGACTGAGGAGTTGTTCAAAGTGACTCACCAGCTGATGAAGCTGATGGGACTTTTCGACGAGGTGAAACAATTGAGAGACTTGATAAAAGAAAAAGACCAAACTATTAATGAGCTTGAAATGAGGATCGATCAGCTTGAACAGTACACGCGGATGGAAGATGTTATCATCACAGGTTTGAGCGTCAAACCCCACTCATATGCCAAAGCAGCAGCAGTGGGGAGAAATGTAAGTGCGGATGCTGACACCGAGGATGTACAGTCACTGGAGAGACAAGTTGTCCCATTTCTAATGGGAAAAGACATACATCTAGACGCGAACATCGCTGCTTGTCACACACTGCCAAGAAATGACACAAAACAGCCAGCAATATGGGGGAATAATTATAAATCTATTATCAAACCTATCTTTATATTGCAGAAGAAAGCTATTAGAATTGTTAACAGAGTTGATTATTATGCCCCAACTAACCCATTGTTTATTAAAATAAATGCGTTGAAATTACAGGATTTAGTTGATCTTAGCACAGCTGTAATGATGTATAAGGTTCACAATCTCAAGCTCCCAGTCTGTATTCAGGAGAGGTTCAAGCCCAGAGAGACTCGATATAATTTGAGAGGAATCAGGGTCTATCAAAAAAATAAGGCCAGGACCAACACTAACCAACAATGCGTTTGTCCTCGTCCTCATGTATATATCTCGTACATGGCTTTAACAGCATCCGCTGCATAATATACAGCATTAAATTAAGATAAAGTTTGGTACTACATTAGAAACACAAAGTATAATGCTTACAAGAATACATCTTAAAGGGATAGTTCACCCAAAAATAAAACATTTTGTCACTCTCACCCTCAGATTGTTCCAGACTGGTACTGGCTTTCAGCAGTAAAAAGAAATTTATATAGGTTTTGAACCAGTGTTAATTTTGACAGCAAATTTTGATTTAGTTTTAGTCATAGTCTTTTGACTAAAATGCCATTTAGTTTTAGTCATATTTTAGTCATCGGAAATTGTTTTAGTTTTAGTCTAGTTTTAGTCGACTAAATATCATAAGATTTTAGTCGACTAAAATCTAATTTAGTTAAATTGTAATGCATAAACCATTTCTCTAACAATACACAGATCCTATACACTGATATAGGTACATCTGATATTCCCCAAACTGTTTATGTTCACCCAACTGTACTTTGCTTGCCAAAGCAGACGTTTTTGACCGTTCAAGTGCAAAAAGACACAAAAGAGCAAAATTCAGTACTTTTCAGGGATTGACACACTTATCATTAAGGTACTATTATAGTTGGTTTAAAATTTTTATTAGATTTGATTTTTAGTTTTTCTGCTTTCATTTTAATTGTAAGTTTTAGTAATTTTTTGTACGTTTATGTCTTTTAGTTTTTGCTTTTAAATGCCTGTAAGTTTTTATTTCTGTTTGTTATTGTAATAACTTTAACCTCAGGTTAAGCTAAAGCTTAGAAACTAGATGAAATAAAATAAGTTTACATTTTTTATATATATTTATTTTTTATTTCAGTTAATGTTTATTTCAAATAACGAAGATTTCTTTGGTTTTAGGTTTAGTTAACTATAATTACACTTATACTTGTAAAATATATTGAATAATATGTCAAAAAATGTTCTTACTCCTTCCTTCCTGTGATAGAAGATACAGTAGTTTACTATGAATTATACAGAAATGAAATGAAATATAGTTTATTGTGTAAACAAAATAACAATAATGACCAGGAAAAAAAAAAAAAATTCTGAAATGTCTGCAGGCTGCACTGTAGCAGGCTGCTCATGAGGGTGATAAAATATGCATTCTTAAAACTGTCTAAAACATACTACCATATAAACATCGTGTAGTAAACATTGTCATAATTCATCAACATTAGCTTAAGCAATCGCTTGGCATAAATGTGCGCTATTCATTAATTGCGAAGCAGTCTGATGTGCTGCTGCACGAGCCTGTAGAGCGCGCAACAGCGCCGTGTGGTTAGATCCCGCGTTACTCTTCAAATGTGCGCATCTTCCACACAGGGCAGCAGTCCTGACTGGATATTTTCCCGAATCGTCCCTCTCTTTCATTTTCGTCTCGTTTTTATTCGTTGACGAAAATTAGAGTAGATTTTAGTCATAGTTTTAGTCATTCAAAATGCATTTTTATTTAGTCATCGTCTTGTTTTCGTCCGTGAAAAAAATGTTGTTGACGAAAATTATGACGAAAATGATTCGTCAACGAAATTAACACTGTTTTGAACAATCTAAGGGTGAGAAACAATGGCAAAATTGTAATTTTGGGTGAACTATCCCTTTAAAATACACTGCTCAAAAAAATTAAAGGAACATTTTGAAAACACATCAGATCTCAATGGGGAAAAATATGCTGTATTTCTATACTGATATGGACAGGGTAATGTATTTAGAATAAAAGAATGCCACATCGTTTGATGGAAATGAAAATTATCAACCCACAGAGGACTGAATTCAAAGACACCCCATACAATGGTATCAATTCCTTCATCCTCCAGGAACTGCCTACAATACTCTTGCCACATGAGGCCGGGCATTGTCATGCACCTGGAGGAACCCAGGACCCACTGCACCAGCGTAGGTCCCGATACCTAATGGCAGTCAGGGTGCCATTGTCTAGCCTGTAGAGGTCTGTGCGTCCCTCCATGGATACACCTCCCCAGACCATCACTGACCCACCAACAAACCGGTCATGCTGAACGATGTTACAGGCAGCATAACGCTCTCCACTGCTTCTCCAGACCCTTTCACGTCTGTCACGTGCTCTGGGTGAACCTGCTCTCATCTGTGAAAAGCACAGGGCGCCTGTGGCGGACCAGCCAATTCTGGTGATCGATGGCAAATGCCAATCGAGCTCCATGTTGCCGGGCAGTGAGCACAGGACCCGCTAGCGGACGTTGGGCCCTCAGGCTACCCTCATGAAGTCCTGGAGGAGTTGGACTGCCTGTGCAACCTCTGTAGGGTCCAGGTATCGCCTCATGCTACCAGTCTTGCTGATTGGTTAAGGACTTTCTACAGCCTGTCTAGCTCTCCTAGAGTAACTGCCTGTCTCCTGGAATCTCCTCCATGCTCTTGAGACTGTGCTGGGAGACACAGCAAACTTTCTGGCAATCTGGCATCCTTGGAGGAGTTGGACTGCCTGTGCAACCTCTAGGGGCCAGGTATCGCCTCATGCTACCAGTAATGACATTGACTCTAGTCAAATGCAAAACTAGGGAAAAACAGTCAGAAAAGATGAGTAGGGAAGTAGGGAAAAAAATGTCAGTGGCCTCCACCTTTAAAACCATTCCTGTTTTGGGGGTCATCTCATTGTTGCCCATCTAGTGCACCTGTTGTTAATTTCATTAACACCAAAGCAGCTGAAACTGATTAACAACCCCCTCTGCTACTTAACTTACCAGATCAATATCCCAGGAGTTTAACTGACTTGATGCTATTCTCTGATGAAAAAGTGTTCCTTTAATTTTTTGGAGCAGTGTATAATTAGATATAATTAGCATAAAGCTACATTTCAAAATTTATATGATTATTTATGTCTTTGCTCAAAACACACTTTAAACCATCATCAAGTTATTGTAATAACTTCTGATATGATCTAAAGTGGGTTTTGATTCGATAATGGGCAGACATGCATTCTTTGTATGTATTATAATGGATTGAACGCCAAATCTCCTTGTCATTTGTCAAAAACATTGTTTATTGTTATAAAAATACCATGAGCTGAAAAAACAAACAAACAAACAAAAAACCTACAGAAAACATATAGTCAAACCAAAATTTATTAAGATACCTTGAACATTTCATTCATTATTACAGTTTATTCACTATAGTTTAAAAAATGGTAATAAAATATGACAAGATCTCAGAGTTAAACTGTGTCAGAAAAAAAATATCTTAATTATGTCATAGAAACACTTAAGCAAAACAGGCCAAAGTGTCTGAATAATTTTTGTTTTACAAAAGTATAAGTTTTACTGGTAGTCCACTGTATGAACAATTTAATGTCACAGTTTACTTTATTTTGCTATCCTCACTTACATAAATGAACTATAGTGTCCTCCACCCACTAGTAAAAACATATCAAAAATATAAAAAATGTCTGAATAATTTTTGGTTTGACTGTATCATCATAATCATATTACTATTTGCCTTCATATTTCATCTGTAAAAAATGCTATCAATTTTTATATATGGAAGAACAGGAGATATGATTGCATGATTGACAGATCTAAAATGCACTCTCATAATCATAACACTCATGCACATGGAAGAAAATGTGATCACATAATTCAGTGGAAAATGAATAGAAATTATATTTTGTATAAAGAACAGGTGAGAATAAATCTGTTCTCAGATACCAGTGGTAATCTCCGCCTGGATACTTTTCTTTGGTGTTTTTTTACACTAGTTTTCGAAACAGCACCACTAAAACAGCAGCTGCTCCAGGCACGTGATCTAAAGCTCAAATCTAAAAATGGAGAAAAAACGACACAGGTCAAAAAAAATCTTTTTCGCACCACAAATGTTCGCGCCCAGTGTGAAAGGCTCCATAAAGAACAACTGTTTTGATTTAAGAGCGTCATCGTGCCGAAATTTCACATTTATTGTGAAAAGCTTTTAGGTTGAACCACTGCAGTCACATGGACTATTTTAATGATATATATATATATATATATATATATATATAATACCTTTCTGGATCTCAAAAGGTGCAATGTCATTGCTGCTTATGTGTGGTTCAGAAACCCTCGGATTTAATCAAAAATATCTTAATTTGTGTTCTGAAGATAAACAAAGGTCAGGGTGATTTGGGACAATTACAGTTGTATAAATATTAATAAATATCCTAATGGAATCTAATGGAAAACTATGCGAGTGGCAGGATTTGAGTCGTAGTTGGGTGCTGTTCATTCATAGATGCCTATAAAATTATGTTTTCATAATGCTTCTCATCTGGAGCACGACCCCTTTAAAGGGTTAGTTCATCCAAAAATGAAAATTCTGTCATTTATTACTCACCCTCACGTCAATCCACACCCATAAGACCTTCATTCATCTTCGGAACACAAATTAAGATATTTTTGATTAAATCCGATGGCTCTGCATAGCCAGCAATGGTACTTCCTCTCTCAAGATCCATAAAGGTACTAAAAACATATTTAAATCAGTTCATGTGAGTTCAGTGGTTCTACCTTAATATTATAAAGCGATGAGAATATTTTTTGTGTGCCAAAACCCCCCCGAAATAATGACTTTTTAACCATATCTAGTGATGGCCGATTTCAAAACACTGCTTCGGAGCATTATGAATCTTTTGAGTTGAATCAGTGATTCGGATCGTGTATAACAGCTGAAATCACGTGACTTTGGTGCTCCGATCCACTGATTCGATTCGTAAAGCTCCGAAGCTTCATGAAGCAGTGTTATGAAATCAGCCATCACTAGATATTGTTAAAAAGTCACTATTTTTTTTTTTTTTTGATGCACAAAAAATATTCTCATCTCTTTATAATATTAAAGTAGAACCAATGTACTCACATTAACTGATTTAAATATGCTTTTAGTACCTTTCTGGATCTTGAGAGGTTCAGTGACATTGCTGTCTATAGAGGCCTCACTGAGCCATCGGATTTAATAAAAAATATCTTAGTTTGCTTTCTGAAGATGAACGAAGGTCTTATGGGTGTAGAACAAAATGAGGGTGAGTAATAAATTACATTATTTTCATTTTTGGGTGAACTAACCCGTTAAGGCAGATTCCCTTTCATGAGAACTGTCGACGCTGCGCCGATATGCAATGGGAATGCCTCTGCGTGATTGCGTCGTGAAGCACTCGTGAAATCTAACCAATAACGTGACGAGATGTCAGAAGCGGGTGATGTCACAGACCAGGAAACTATAAAGCGTACCCAGAACAAAGAATGCTAGCTTCTGTGTCTTCAGCAAGCGCTCTGTGTTATCGTGTGTCTTATTTGGTGTTGTCTGTCTTATTATGTAAATACAAGTCACGATCTCTTTGTCTGAGAACAAGAGTATCTCACACCACTCCATATATATATATATATATATATATATATATATATATATATATATATATATATATAAAGACACATATTATGGCAGAAAAAAGCAGTTGAATGGGAGTGGAGCATGCCCAGGCAGCTTTCGAGGGAGCTGTCAGTGTGCACTGTGAGAAGCTCACTCTCGGGACACTGAGATCATGCCAGGCACTCTTTGATAAAGAGAAAGAGGGTGCTGCAGCCAGTGTTCCCCACGGATCGGGTCCCACTTCTGCTGAGGCAAAGCAGCGGCTCTATTCGTGGGGTTCACAAATGGACCTGACAGAGGGGTTAGAGACGGGCGCCGCCAGGTTCAGTGCCGTTTCCCAGGTGGAAGCACACTCTGCGGTTTCTTCCCCCCGGGTTGAGGCACCGGTACTTCACATGTCCAGCTCTGAGGAGGTGAATATTGTGTTATCGATCTGAGGACTTGCCACCTCACACACATATCGTGTTTCAAAATCACACGTTTATTATTATAACATCAAAAACAAATCAATAGTGAACAGCAGTTTGAATTGCGTTCCTCCCTGTGCTACACTACAAAGCGAGTGGGGATACACGCGATTTATGTGTTGTTTGCTGGGAGTGGAGCATATGTTCCCTGCCGGTTCGCCGTTTCAGGGCACTGGTCTGACCGTTCATCCAAAACCACCCGTGCTACCCCACAGAAAGCTTGGGGACAGGGACAGGCGACACAGCTGAAGTCTTTGTGGGGTAAGACAGATCTGCGGACTGTTATTATCACCAAGAAGGCTTCGAAGAGGTCCTGACGCCTGTGGCGTGGGACATTGGAGGGCATCATGTGTCCCATCATAGATGTATGCGTGTTAAATCGATTTGTGCAAAAGCTCAAGTTCAAGATGCTCACACTCAAACAGATTATCCCACAAATCAGGTCCAAGGACTGGTTTGTGGCAATGGACCTGAAAGACGCTTACTTTCATGTATCCATCCATCCTCAACACAGGAAGTTCCTCAGGTTTGCTTTCGGGGGCGAAGCTTACCAATACAGTGTTCTTCCCTTCGGCCTAGCAATATCACCCCGCACGTTCACGAAGTGCGTAGATGCAGCTCTGGCTCCATTACGACTCCAGGGCATCCGCGTACTGAACTATATCGAGGACTGGTTGATTATAGCTCAAACCGAACATTTGGCAGCTCAACATCGAGATGTTGTTCTGTCCCATATGAAGAGGCTAGGGCTGAGGCTCAATGCCAAGAAAAGTGTGCTTGTTCCGGCTCAAATTACCAACTACTTAGGGGTTGTTTGGGACTCCACCACGATGCAGGCACGTCTGTCTCCTGCTCGTGTGAGTTCCATTCTTGATGCTGTGAATGGGGTGACGCTAGGCCAGTCACTCACTGTAAAACAGTTTCAGAGACTGTTGGGTCTCATGGCAGCTGCGTCCAACGTGATACCTTTTGGCCTGCTGCACATGAGACCCTTACAGTGGTGGCTCAGCTCAGGGTCTCTGGGAGGACCATCAACTTTCCTGGCACATAAATTGGCTGGAAATGATGGCGGTATTTCGAGCACTAAAATACTTTCTCCCAGACCTGAGAGCCACCACGTGTTGGTCCGCACAGGCAACATGTCGGTGGTCGCATATATCAACCATCAGGGGGGTATGAGGTCTCGCCAATTGTGCCAATTAGCCCGTCGGATCCTCCTGTGGGCCTGTGGGAAGCTCCTCTCGCTGAGAGCAGCCTACATCCCAGGGCGTCAAAATGTGGGAGCAGACGCCCTGTCAAGGCAGGGGCCGAGGCCTGGGGAATGGAGACTCCACCCCGAGGTGGTGGAGCTCATTTGGAAGAATTTCGGTCGAGCAGAAGTCGACCTGTTTGCTTCAGGAGAATCGACCCAGTGTCCACTATGGTTCTCTCTGTCACATCCAGCACCATTCAGGCCTGGATACCATGGTACAGACGCATTTCCCCCGTTCGCTCTGCTCCCGGGAGTTCTGGAGAGGGTGCGCCGGGACGGGGTCCATCTAATATTGGTAGCCCCATTCTGGCCAACCCAAATTTGGTTTTCAGACCTAGTTTCTCTCTTGGACAGCTCTCCAATGGAGATTCCTCTCAGGCAGGACGTTCTGTCTCAAGCGGGCGGCATGATACTTCATCCTCACCCAGAACTATGGAGACTGTGGGCCTAGCCTCTGAGGGGGCCAGGCTCATAGATTCTGGTCTCCCAACCGAGGTTGTGGACACCATACTCCACTCTAGAGCTCCCTCCACAAGGAAGCTGTATGCCTATAAATGGAAACTGTTCTCTACTTGGTGTAGACAACGTCATGTGACCCTGTCCACTCTTCTGTTAGCCAAGAGTTACAATTTCTCCAAGACAAGTTCTCGGATGGTCTATCCCCTTTGACTCTGAATGTTTATGTTGCGGCCATATCGGCCTATCATCTCCTCTGGTGGATTTCTCGGTAGGTCGAGACCCCCTTGTTATACGCTTCCTTCGTGGTACTTTGAGGCTGAGGCCTGTTGTTCGTACAAGAACTCTGGCCTGGGACTTGGCCGTGGTACTAGAAGGGTTAGCTGAGGCTCCCTTTGAACCACTAGAAGAGGTTTCTGAGAAATTCCTCACTCTAAAAACAGTATTTCTACTGGCTATCTCATCTCTCAAGAGATTAGGGGATCTTCAAGCACTTTCGGTTGTTCCTTCATGTTTAGAATTTGCGCCTGGTATGGTAAAAGCTTTTCTTCACACTAGACCTGGCTATGTGCCAAAGGTCCCCACTAATGTCCCAGGGCCTATTGTACTTCAGG
Source organism: Megalobrama amblycephala (assembly GCF_018812025.1). Classification (NCBI taxonomy): domain Eukaryota; kingdom Metazoa; phylum Chordata; class Actinopteri; order Cypriniformes; family Xenocyprididae; genus Megalobrama; species Megalobrama amblycephala. The sequence goes on from NC_063058.1 coordinate 28,638,390, forward strand.
CTTTCTGTCCTCCTCTTTTTTAAATTCGGATCAGGAGAAACTTAATCTGCTGTTTGTATGTTACGGGTCTCCCAAGAAGGGAGGCCCGGCGTCTAAGCAGAGAATGAGCAAGTGGGTGGTTGAGGCCATCTTATGCTCATGAAGCGGCCGGACAGCCATCTCCTTTAGCTGTCCGCACCCATTCTACCAGGGGTATGGCGGCCTCATGGTTTCCATCCATGACATATGTGATGCGGCTGGGTGGTCCTCCCAGCATACATTTATTAGGTTTTATAACCTTGATGTCGGCTTCACTCTGGGGTCAGCTGTGCTGTCTCAATGATAACAGACAGGCACTTTGCACTACGGTGTAGTTGGGACAGCGTTCCCATTGTGTATCAACGCAGTGTCGACAGTTCCCATGAAAGGGAATGTCTCAGGTTATGTTTGTAACCCTGGTTCCCTGAATAGGGAACAAGATGCTGCGTCGCTTAGCCGTACACACAATCTTCCGCTGACTGGGATTTATTAAAGTCCCTGTAAAGTCAATTCTGAGAATTATTTCTAAACACTTTATAAATGTTACAAATGTATTGCTGAAACACATTACAAAGTCTGTGAATTGTGTAATGCTTAATTGTGAAGTTAAAGCGTTAAACAGTTTTTCACAAAGTCTCTGCTCAGGATTTTTTGGGCGGAGCTAAAATGGGGGTCTAATGACGCACATCGTCCCCCGAGCATAGCCCCTCCCCTAACACTATATAACTGTCGATGACGCACCGAGTGTGGCGCCGCCTCTAACTCTACAGCGGTTCACTCGCTCATTCAGTCATACAGCCCTTTGCACATTTAGCTAGTAATGCCTTCGTCACGCAAATGCATATTACATGGTTGTTAAAATATACAATATGCTCGGTCTCCTTATTTAAAAACTTTCAATAGACAGCTGGGATTCACAGATAATCCGCTGTTTTTGGTGAATGTGACTGAACAGACCTCGGCCCCCCTCCTGCCTCGGCCTTCTTACCGTCCCGACGATAACCGATGATATATGGAGCCGGACAGAGTCTCTCCCGTCCCGGCCTTCATCCTCCCGTCTCGCGGTACCGTCATTTGTCGACTCGACAACAGTTCGGCAGTTCGTGCCCACCAATGAGTGTAGTCCACAGTAACTCTACTAAAATGTGCAACCCTCTAACGTGATTCTTTTGTTTATATGCATCAGTATGTTTGACTCATTAGACAAGTAAGTTGAGACTGCAGCTCTCGCGAGTGGGTGTGGTTTCAGCGCCGACAGCGGACACGCCCCCAGCGTTTGAGAGCAGAGAGCGCTGCCTATTTTTTCGAGATTTTGATAACTTATTTTATTTACTTGCAAATTTTTTTAATCATTCAAATTTGTCTGGGTGGTTAATAACACATTTTTCTGTGGTGTGACAAACTCAAAACACATACTTTAAAATGACTTTACAGGGACTTTAAGGGATTTGTGCGCAGGTTCTGGCGTACGCATGGTTTTATAAATCTGATTTTTTTTTTCGTGCATATGCAGAATCTAGCTTTTGCGCGTACATACACTTTTAGGATGAAATCTACGCAAAGTTTTATAAATGAGGCCCCTGGTCTGTGACGTCACCCGCTTCTGACGTCTCGTCACATTATTGGTTAGATTTCACGAGTGCTTCACGACGCAATCACGCAGAGGCGTTCCCATTGCGTATCGACGCAGCGTCTCATTCCCTATTCAGGGAACCAGGGTTACATACGTAACCTGAGACGTTTTGCATGGTAATATAATTTTTAAACATGATTCGTTGCTCTATAAAGACCTGCTTCTAAACATACTAATATACAATTGAACTCTTTCTCTGCCAGAGTATTTTTTAGATTGCTAGCCACCACCAGCATTTTCCACCAGATCTTTCATCACCCCCAGAATATTTTGTTACATAAATATGTAAATAGTGAATATATTAAAAGAAATATCAAAACCGTTGTTTTTTTAAAGTTATATGTTTTGGCCTATTGTTGTTGGTTTATGCAGATCTTCTTCCCTGGTTTTGGATCCAGAAGTGCTGTACTATTTCAGAAAATGCATAACAGCACCCCCTACCACATAACACTGAAAACATGGTTTGCTGTCATCATTAGTGGGGAAGAGTTGTGTCATAAATGACGAAACATCTTTTCAATAGTGGGGAAAGAGTTAAGAGGAACACTTCATTCCATTTCAACTGGGATATTTTACTAGAAGAGTTTATTTTCATCTAAAATGCACTCCTTCAATAACATTAAAAATATACTGAATGTGAAATCTGCTAATGTAATTCTGGACTTATATGACTAAGTTAAAACTGATTTAAGACCAATACAATAGAACCTGAAGAGTAACAAGTATAAGTACCTCTCTGGAACATAAAGCACTTCTTTCACAAGGAACATAGTAAGAAATTACAAATGGGAAATTGGGATTTTATGACTTAAAATTCCCACCTTTAATTTTTTCCTCCTTCTCAGTCAGTTGCTTGTCAGCCTGCAAAATTGCTTTAGAATCCACAGACTTCTGCTTCAGGAACTCCTCTAAGACCTCTTCAGCCTATTGACATGCACACAGAAATGAAAAAATGTAAAAAATGTATAACTATGACAATAATGATGAAAGTGGCTATGTTCCTGTGATGTTGTCTAATATGAGAAAGACCTTGACTTCTCTAAGGGCCTGGCTATCATATTTCTTCCTAATGTCCTCCAGATCCTTGCAGAAAAGATTATAGCCACCAGGTTTGGCATAGAAACCCTGCTTGAAATTTTCCATCATTGGTGCAGAGAGGGATGACAAGAGATCCTCACATCGTCTCTTTGAAGCTTGCTCGTTTTGGCACAGATATCCATCAAAGAGTTTATTAATCTTTTCCTAAAAACATAACATGTAACATACATGTCAGTAGCAGTTCTCCATTTTATAATGAATCAGAGAACATCTGGTCTGTAACATCTTTCATATCATTGTACCACAGGAAAGGGCAGCAAAATAAATACACTGATTACTGGCTTTACCATATGCCTTTAGAACAAACAAAATTTTCAGCTAGTTGCCCAGTGTTACAGAGTCAATGTCAGAGTCACCATAGTGCTTAATTTGTAAATTAATATTTACTGGATTTAAAAAAAAAAGGCACTTAAAAGGCGCTGTAATTGATTTATCATTTTGGGTTGAGTTTTGGTTCTGAGAAAAAACAACCCAGCATTTCAAGATCACTACGGCAGTTTGGATCTTCATTTTTGGGCCCATTTTTGTGGACTACGAATGAATTAATATTGTGTATTCAGATCTTCGGAGTCTTTTTTGCTGTCGATTATCATTGGAGTGGCTCATGCATGGCACCTGCTTGAGTGGATTATCACCGCATCTTGTTATACTGTGGAGCTGCAAATTGGAAAAGCTTTTGGTCTCCTCTAAAATATTTTTATGGACTACGCAAGGATTAATATTATCGACCATCTTTGGATTCATTTTGGATTCAGCACCTGGTGAGTATTTAAAGTAAATTGTATTATGACCGTGTTGTTGTTTGGCAGCTGGATTTTATTGACTGTGTTGGGGGTGTTTGTCATTTGGAGTAGTGTACGTTACCCCTTTGATATGTCTTCACCATCGGCTTGTAGTGGTGTATTAGCCAACTACACTGCACTAGAACTCAAGCATCTGAACTGTCGACCTGGGTCTCACCTGATACCAAGCACTTATCTTCGGTGCGCTGAGCTGGGTATCCTTCGTCGTTCGAGATATGTTCACCGGGGTTCCCGGTCAAGTTTTCCAGCTTCCATGGTAAATCCTGGGCCGATACCTGTTATATGGTCTACAAAGTGGTATGGCCCATGTCAGAAACAACCACAGTGTGGCGTAAATTCGGATTCTCTTCATTTTATATCAAAGACTTCCTTTTATGACTCCTCTTTACTGGGAAATAACATGACGCCATTAAAAATGGCTTTGATAAATGCCAGATCTGTTACAAACAAAACTTTCCTATTGAATGACTTTTTCTCATCAAATAACATGGATTTTTTTCTACAGATGCTTATTCCAGTTTTGAGGCTTTGGTCTGTGAAGTTGATCTACCGAATCCTTTGCTTTGTGCACTGATTTGCAGAGCGCTAAAATCAAATAAGGATTTTTTAACTAGGGTTAAAGACTCTTCTACTGCTACTCAGTTTAAAAAGGTTAGTACTGAACTTCAAGTAGGTATCTTGTCACAGAATTCTAGTGTTGATGATTTGGTTGATAGTTTTAATACCTCATGTACTGAGATTTTAAATGAAATTGCTCCCCTCAAAGTTAGGAAATTAAAATCTAGAAAACAGCCTTGGATTAATAGAGAAGTTCGTGCTCTAAGAAATGATTGTAGAAGAGCAGAAAGAAAATGGAGAAAGGACAAATTACAAGTCTCCTATCAATTATTGCAAAATTCTTTGGTCAAATTTCAAGAGGCGGTTGCCTTGCAAAAGTCTAAATATTTTTCAAATCTGATTTCTCAAAATTCTCACTCTCCAAAGTATTTGTTTTCTACTATCAATTCTGTATTAAATCCTCCTACTGAGATTGGTGTTAGTCATAGCTCAGAGTTGTGTGAGAAATTTTGCAGCTTCTTCATAAACAAAATCATTTGCATTAAATCTCAGATTGTAATGAATTCATCCCAAATGGTTTATTTACCTTCAAATCCAGCTAAATTTTCTCTTTTCCTCCCTATCTTGCATTCTGAATTGTTGAATATTGTGTCCAGTTTAAGATCGACCACTTGCTCTCTTGACGTTATACCAGCTACATTACTAAAGGAAGTGTTGGACTCAGTTGCACCAAATATTATTTCTATTATCAACAGTTCCTTACAGTCAGGTTCTGTTCCATCTTGTTTTAAACATGGAGTGGTTCATCCGCTGCTTAAAAAGGTAAATCTGGATCCATCTGATCTTAATAACTATAGACCTATCTCGAAACTGCCATTCTTTTCGAAAGTACTGGAGAAAGCTGTCTTAAATCAGTTATCCCCTTACTTAAGTGAGAATAATATATCGGATCCTTTTCAGTCCGGTTTTAGATTTAAGCATAGCACTAAATTGGCTTTGTTAAGAGTGGTTAATGACTTGTTATTATTTGTAGATTCTGGAAACTGTGCAGTTTTGGTATTATCAGATTTAAGAGCAGCGTTCGATACAGTGGATCACTGCATTCTTTTAAACCGGTTAAAAACTGAGGTTGGTATTTGTGACTCAGCCTTAGAGTGGTTTGAGTCCTATTTTACTGATAGGAGTTTCTCTGTGGAGATAGGTCAGTTTCATTCATCGCCTGCTTCTGTTACGTGCGGGGTGCCGCAGGGCTCCATTTTAGGCCCGATTTTATTTTCCTTATATATGCTTCCCCTACGTTACATCTTTAAATTTTATAAGGTTCTATATCACATTTATGTGGATGATACCCAGTTGTACATGTCAAGAAAACCTGGGTTAACCCTTTGATGCACAAGCTATGAAAACCCCTTCTAATGCACAACATGGGTCAAAAATGACCCGTATTCATTTCCTATGTAATTTCAATAACGGTTTGTTTGTATGACAAAAAATTAAGAATTATGAAATATATAGCCTAATATATTAAATATAATAAGACTTACATCCATCAAATATACAATAGTAGCCTTGTTAAGATGTGAAATGTGTGGCAGATGAACAATTGTCTGCAGTAAATATGTTCCTACTTGCAAAAATTTGCAAATATTTAAAGATTTCTATATGGGTCATTTTTGACCCATGTGTGTAAAATTGACGTAGAAACTGTGTTTGTTTATAAAGTAAGAAAGAAAAAATAAACATAATTATTTGTAGAAAATCAAAAACAAGATATTTAAGTAATACCTGAAATAAATAAATGATCAAATACATTTCTTTCAAAGATTCAGCGAAGAAACACTCAGTCATGATTGAAATAACATAGGAAATGAACACGGGTCATTTTTGACCCATGTGTGTAAAATTGATGTAGACTAGGCATGTGACGGTATCAAATTTTCATGTTGCGATTAATTGATGAAGCTTTCATCACGGTATACGGTATTATCACGATATTAAAATAAGTTGCAAAACAATTTTTGTCATAGTTTAACAGGTTTAAGAACTCTTTTTGTAATAAAACAAAAACAGCTCTGACTGAAATTTTCAAACAGATTAAAATGCAAAAGAATTATGCTATAAAGAACAACAGATAACACTTTACTCTATTTAATGCATTAACTAAGATTGAGCAACAGCTACATTTGTTACAGAAAGTGTTATTTTTTGTTAATGGTAGTTTAGAAACACAACTGATCATTGTTAGTTTTATCTCAGGTCCATTAAATAAGTTATTTTGATTTTAGTAATGTTATTAAACAGTAACTAAGAAATTAACATCAATTAATAATAATTAATACTTTATAAGTATTTTTATTGTCAGTTTAGTGATAATGAATTAACATGTTAACTAATGAAGCTGTATGTTTTCAAAGTTTTACTGAACAATAACAAATAATCAGAACATTTCTAATCATTAGGGCATGTTGTAGTCCAGATTATAATATAAAAATGTTTAGGTTTGAAAATAAATATCCTTTTAAGTCTTTTTTTTAAGTATTCAGTATTTGGTGCTGTGATGAACAACACTGAGATTACAAAAAAATGAATGGCTGTTTGAAGCATTTTAAAAACTTCACTAGCGCAGTTACTTTGTTTGCACGGTTTCCGTGGTAACCGCTGCACGCTGCTGTTCCATCAGGGCCTCTGCTGTCAGAGAGTGAACGCGCACTTTCATTCAGCGCGTCTCCTTCACTTGTTCCGCCATGTGTCACATCACGTTGGGATTGTTTACATCTGAGCGCCTGTCCTTTTGACGCAGAATACAGCGGTGTTGTGCATTTTATACGATTGATGGGTAAGGTATTCTTAATTGCCTTATAAAAAATTAATAATTGGTAATAAATTATTATTTACGGGATTCTGAAGTGCCCACGATTACAATATCGTGCATATTCATTATCGCGATTTATCGCATTACCGAATATCGGCACAAGTCTAATGTAGACAAACAAAAACTCTGTTTGTTTATAAAGAAAGAAAAAATGAACATAATGATTTTTTACAATCAAAAACAAGATATTTAAGGAATACCTGGAATAAATGAATGATAAAAATACATTTCTTTTAAAGATTCAGCAAAGAAACACTCAACCGTTATTAAAATTACATAGGAAATGAATACGGGTCATTTTTGACCCATGTTGCGCATTAGAAGGGTAGTGATACAAAAATGATTTTTGTTAAAAAAGTAAGAAAGAAAAAATGAAAATGAGGATTTGTGATGATCAAAAACAAGTTAATTGAGGAATACCTGGAATACTGAATGATGAAATTAATTTCTTGCAAAGATATAGAAAATAAAATCTCAGCCGGGTCATTTTTGGCCCATGTTGTGCATCAAAGGGTTAAAGTCTTTATCTGATTTGTTAGCCTACATAAATGACATCAAAAGTTGGATGGGTGAACATTTTCTTCAGTTAAATGAAAACAAAACTGAAGTAATTATATTTGGTTCCCCCCATTTGGTACATGGTCTGACTCCCAGTTTAGGTCCTCTGCAAGCAAATATCCGCAGTTATGTAAAGAACCTGGGTGTTGTTGTTGACTCAGAGTTAAAATTCGACAAGCAAATAAACTCTGTTGTTAGAGCTATTTTTTCCAGCTTAGGAGTTTACGGAAATTGAAATCTTTTCTATCTTTTGGTGACCTTGAGACAGTTATTCATGCCTTCATTTCAACAAGGCTAGATTACTATAATGCTTTATATCAACCAGTTTTCCCTATCACATTTGCAATTAGTTCAAAACACTGCAGCTCGCTTTTTGATGGGAAAGAAAAAATGTGAGCACATCACCCCTATCTTGGCACACTTACATTGGTTACCGGTCAAATTTAGAATTGATTACAAGATTTTAGTTTTTGTATTTAAAGACTTGCACGGTCAGGCTCCAGTTTATATCTCAGACCTTATTTGTCCATATTCTACTCAAAGAACTCTCAGATCATCCTCTGACAAATTATTAGCCGTTCCATTGTATCGCTTGAAATCTAAAGGTGATAGAGCTTTTTCTGTATTTGCCCCCAAGCTGTTGAATTTGCTACCTCGGTCAATTAGGTTTTCCTCCTCCCTATCTGTATTTAAGTAATCTCTGAAAACATATCTTTTTTCTCAGGCCTATCCATAATATTTAGATCTCTTAGTCTTAGTGAGTTAAAGTGACCTAGTGACCTTGGTCAGCAGAAATGTTGTTTAAAGGTGCTATATAAATAAAAGTGACCTTGACCTTAAGAGGTTAGTTCACCCAAAAATGAAAATTCTGTCATTTATTACTTACCCTCATGCCGTTCCACACCCGTAAGACCTTTGTTAATCTTCGGAACACAAATTAAGATATTTTAATTGAAATCTGATGGCTCCATGAGGCCTCCATAGGAAGCAATGTCACTTCCTCTCTCAAGATCCATAAAGGTAGTGAAAACATATTTAAATCGGTTCATGTGAGTACAGTGGTTCAATATGAATATTATAAAGCGACGAGAATATTTTTGGAGCACCAAAAATAACAAAATAACGACTTATTTAGTGATACGATTTCAAAACACTGCTTCAGGAAGCATCGGAGCACAGTGAATCAGTGTATCGAATCTGCTGTTCGGAGCGCCAAAGTCACGTGATTTCAGCCATTGGCAGTTTGACACGCGATCTGAATCATGATTCGACATACTGATTCATTTGTGCTCCGAAGCTTCCTGCAGCAAGTCCCATGACCAGCCATGGCCACCCACGGCTCCAGACCAGCCATGAGGGCCGAGGACCTAGTACCGCCCTGGAGACCTCCGCATCTGCCTGCAACCCCCGCACCTGCCTGTAGGTCTCCAGGGCGCCCACCCCCCTCCCCGCAGTTTCATCTGAGGCGTGAGGACACGCCTTCCGGGGAGGGGAGGTAATGTTACATCCACGTCTGTCCCGAACTCCATTTCCCAGAATCCTCCTGTTCCGCACACCTGTCTTCACTTCCATCATCAGTCTTCCCACCATCTCCCCGGATTCCCTGCACCTGTTGTTCCTCGTCAGCACTCCCTTTAAGTTGGACACTTTCCCTGCACTCCTTGTCTGTTCTATTGTTTGTTTAGCCGTTTATGTTGTTCTTGTGCTCTGGTATTGTGAATAAATGCTTTGTATTGTGGATCTCCGTACTTGCCTCATCCCTTCAGCATACAATGGTAACAAATACAGAGTTATTGGAACAGAATTTTGATGTGCTTTCAGAAATTTGTAGGGTACAAATGCAGCCCAACCCAGCATTGATAATTCTGGGACTTTCTGAACATGGGCATCTATTATCAGGAGGACAACACAAATTGCTTGCATACAGTTTAACTAAAGCTAAGAAATTATTACTTTTATTTTGGAAGAAAAAGGAGGCACCTACGGTCAAGTTATGGCTTGGAAAGATGACTTCCACTCTACATTTGGAACAAATTCACTACTGTTTGAAAGGCAAAATTGAGCAGTTTGACAAAATCTGGCACTTATCTTGATGGAAACCCTATGGACTAATGCATCATTTATTAATGTAATATTTTAATATTTTAACCATATTTCACAAATTAATGTAAATGGGTCTGGTATGGGATGTTTGGTGATGTGTTTTTTTTTTCTTTCTCTCTCTCTCTCTCTCTCTCTCTCCCTCTGTCTTTTGTTCTATTTAGGGCCCGAGCAGCGATGGTGTGAGGACCCTATTGGAATTGCTCTGTTTATTAGGGCCCTATTGTTTTTCTAAGGATTATAAGGGCCCAAGCCCTGTAAAGGGCGAAGGCCCTATTGTTCCCCTAAGGATTATTATTACTAAGGCCCAAGCCACTGGTGGCGCAAGGCCCTCTTGATCCCCTAAGGATTAGTAGGGCCCAAGCCAATAATGGCACAGGGCCCTCTTGATCCCCTAAGGATTATTATCTTCAAGTAGATCACTTGATGGGGTGGTGAAGATAGAAAGATTTTATATACCTTTTTAGGATGATCTACTTTAAATATTGTTGCCATGGCAACACGTCAAACTTTAATAATATTCTTGAGTGTTTTTGAGGCTCTTAACATGCTTCAAATAGCATGAAATACATCAATATTGTCATACAGTAGACATGGACAAAGCCATAGAAATGGGCGTGGTGGAGGGGCTCAGTAGCGCCACCTTTTGACAAAAGTGGGGGGGGGGGGGGTTAGTTCAACCTACAGTCACCAAACTCGGTACACTTATTGATCTTATTAAGCCGGACAATTTTGTAATTTACAGTCATTAGCTCTGACCAACAGGAAGTCAGATATTTTGGTTTGAATGTGGATTTTTCACACACACACACACACACACACACACACGTAGACTCTCTCTCTCTGTCCAACCCCCCTCCAACTATTGTTTTATATGAAGGAGTAGGAATGATAATTTGGGTTAGTTCGGGGGGGTTAGTTCAACCTACAGTCACCAAACTCGGTACACTTATTGATCTTATTAAGCCGGACAATTTTGTCATTTACAGTCATTAGCTCTGACCAACAGGAAGTCAGATATTTTGGTTTGAATGTGGATTTTTCACACACACACACACACACACACACACAGACGTAGACTCTCTCTCTCTGTCCAACCCCCCTCCAACTATTGTTTTATATGAAGGAGTAGGAATGATAATTTTTACATAATTTTGAAGCAAAAACTCTAGTCTACAACCTCCAATACCAGAAGTCTGCGAACACAGATTTAATATATATTTTTTGGCTTTATTTCAGTCACTTAAGTTTTTGTTTTTTCAATAACCACGCATAAACATTATTCCTTCAAAAATACAAACATGTACATACATGTTCCTTACATATTATTGTAGCCTAGTTTGTGCTGAATACAGTGTAATGACACTTTTTCCATTAATATGTTTATGAACAACTGAAAAAAGCACAAATGTCAGGGCATGTCAAAACTTCTCCAGGCCCCAAATCAGCCTCAGACCCCTGAGGCTTAAGACTGGATTAGATTTCTCAGAGCACTGTGGAGTTTGCACAAATAATAGTATATAATTTGCTCTAGAATTTTTATAGGGGTTGTCTGAGAAAAAACACAGACGTCAGATTAGGATGATATTCTGCACTCATTTGAAATTGACTTACGACATTCTATGACATGAAAGTCATCTCAATTTAAACGATCTCATGGATGTGGCTGTTGTGGTTTGTGATCATAGGAGTATCAGTTGCTGCAGTAAATGTGGTGTGAATTTGACATAGTCCTTTTATGTTTAACCGTTTTAAATGCCCATTGCCCAATGTGCACAGTTGCCCTGAAGCTTTGGCCCGTCATCGCTGCTTGCAGCTTTTTTTTTTTTTTTTTTTAATTCTCTCTTCCGGGGCTTTTTGGGGGCCTTAACATGGTCAAAAACTCTTGAAAATTGGCACACACATTGGAATCCGTGGCCATCAGGGCCAGGCAGAAGCTGGTGCCCGGGCATGGCGGGGGGCTCGACAACGCCCCCTTGAACAAAGTCCGAAAACTTGGTCCATATATTAAACACGCTTGCACGTATTAGTATGAAACTCGGTACATATAGACCTCATCGGGCCGAACAACTTTCATGCTCTAAGTTAAATGCCACCCCAACAGGAAGTCGACTATTACGGGTTGTTTGAAAACGCATGCTCTGGAATTTGATATACTCCTCCTAGACGATTATTCCGATCACCACCAAATTTGGTCAGCAGGAAGTCAAGACACAGATGATGAAAAATTGCCAGCGCATTTTTGATATCTCGAACGGTTTGGCCGTGGCGAGGCAACAAATTTATAGCGAGAAAAGGGAAACAGGAAATGTGTTATAATTTCTGCATACATTGATTGATGTTTATGAAACTTCAGCAGTGTGTTCGTTATAGGAGTCCGATCACATGGATGTGACTATTGTGAGTCAAAGTTATACCGCCACCAACTGGCAGCAAGAAGTGTGTCACTTTCAAAATGCATTGAGTTCACTCTGTTATTTTTTACCTGATTTGCTTCAAACTTCATCAGTGTAATGTCAATACACAGCAGATGTAGACCTGTGACAGGATTTTTGATATTTTAACCCTCAGGGGTCTGAGGATTTTTGGGGCCCTGGAGAAGTTTTGACATGCCCTGACATTTGTGCTTTTTTCAGTTGTTCATAAACATATTAATGACAAAAGTGTCATTACACTGTATTCAGCACAAACTAGGCTACAATAATATGTGAGGAACATGTATGTACATGTTTGTGTTTTTGAAGGAATAACGTTTATGCGTGGTTATTGAAAAAACAAAAAACTTAAGTCACTGAAATAAGGCCAAAAAAAAAATATTAAAACTGTGTTCACAAGACTTCTGGGTATTGGAGGTTGTAGACTAGAGTTTTTGCTTCAGAATGAAGTAAAAATTATCCTTCCTACTCCTTCATATAAAACAATAAATTTAAATTTTCTAAGACACTTTTGGTCAAGAAACACAGTATGCGTGGAGGCGTGAATCCTTATGTATAATGGGTGATTCTCACCTGAGAAGACAAAAGAATTGAATAATAATGACCTGAAATGACTTGCATATTAATGAGGCCTTTCAGTCAGGTAGGCTGTGAAAAAACCCTCTGTGATCATGCTGATAACAGGATTAAAGTCCACTCAGGACAAAAAAAAAAACATGATTTTTGTGATCTCATGCATGCACGTATTATTGCACATGATATGAAGAAAATTTTGTATAGGCCTATGTTTGTCACGGATCCCCTGTCCCCCGGACTCCAAATCCCATGATCCTCTTGTCTCCTCACCTGCACTCACTTCCCTCGTCAGCTCCTCAGCTTCACGATCACCTGCACCTGGACTCTATTGATAGCACTCCCTTTATATTGCACTCACTCCCTTCACTCCTTGTCGGTCTTAATGTTATGTTTACGTTGTATGTTTGGTTCTCCTTGCCTTTTGGATTAAAGTATTGTGTATTGTGGAAATCCGTACCTGCCTCATCTCTTCAAACCAGTACAACTGTAACAATGTTAAATTACACTACCAGTCAAAAGATTGAACACATTGCCATTATAATGTTTTTAAAAGAAGTCTCAAGTCTCTAACCAAATAATGGTTTTCTATTTTAATATACTTTAAAATATAATGTATTTCTGTGATGCAAAGCGTCTGAACATTCCTACCTCTAGGGCATTTCATATAGGCTACTATATTTGTTATATTATAGAGCCTAAATGTTGATGTGCAGTTGACAAACTATACATCATTAAAAAGATCTAAGACTCAAGCTTCACATTTTGACTCTTAAAATCTTATATTGACCATAATTTCTTAATATGCTTAAAAGCATACACATTTGGAGAAATATTGATGGATTCTCATATGTTTATATCAATTTTCTATACAGAGGAGTAATATTTATTATTCTATATTTATTGTCATCATTATGAGCGCTGGATGCTGTGTTTTTAATTCATACTTGAGCCGGAGGGCGCTCTGCCCCTTTTGTCCACAAATGCCTCAGTAAAAGAAGAGGCATATCATGTGACAATCAAGGAACTAACAGAGGCAAGAGATCGCTAAATATGGCTATTCAAAACACTTTTGAAGACAATAAATACACGTTTGAGATGACGAATGCATGTATTGACTGAATTTGCGTCTGAATAGCGCTGGCTCCGTGGGCGTGGCCGCATTAGCGGATAATGAGCTGAATCACAGACTTCTGACATGGCTGTCTTTTCATACAGATTACATAAACACAGAAGGTTTGTTTTCGATTTGACTTATATGTTTTAAAACCTGACATCTTAACGTTTTTTTAGACATAAGTGTAATTTTTTTGTGATTAGTATTCACTAAGTTACAGTTCATTTTCTAAGAACTATCAGATTGGACTTCGTTCAGAGGGAGAGGAGAAATCACGCATCATGTTAGTTTTCTTTATTTTACAAAAAGCACAACATTTTGTTTTTACTCTGAGTGTACACAAATGAAAGAAGATATTCCACAGATTAAAATGGTGTATAACTCTTAATTGTATGTGCAACATTGACGGAGTATTTTGAGTCTCTTTCACACTGATAAGAAAAAAACAAGAAAAAAACAACCTCAGACCTCAGAGTGTTAAACACTGTTGCCATGGCAACGCATCAAAATTTAATATTAATTTTGGATGCTTTTGAGACTCTTAGCATGCTTCAAATTGCATGAAACTCAATACACACACCAGCGGTGTCGTCCAGTAGACATGGGCACAACCGTATAAACGGGCAGGGAGAAGAACCTCTATAGCGCCACCTTTTGACAAAAGTGGGGGGGTTAGTTTCACCTACAGTTACCAATCTCAGTACACATATTGTTCACATCAAGCCGGACAATTTTCTAATTTACACTCATTAGCTCCGACCAACAGGAAGTCAGCCATTTTGGTTTGAATGTGGATTTTTTGAAAAAACAGGCTATGAATTTTATACTACTACTCCTACAGGGTTTATACAATTTACACCAAACTTTTTTAACTTGTTGCTAAGAGTTGCTAGTTGCTATTGAAGTTGTTGAATTGCAAAGGGATATTGGATATCTCGAACGCTGTTGCCATGGTGAAGGATTAAATTAAGGACAAAGAAGGGAATATTCACCCTTATTTTCGCTGTTTGCAGCTATATTTCTTCTTCTCCCAAATGAATTGCATTTTTGAGGGCCTACACGTTCAAAAACTCATGAAACTTTGCACACATGTCAGAAGTGGTGAAAATTTATGTCTGATAAGGGTTTCAGAAATAGGTGTCGCAAAATGGCTCGATAGCGCCACCTATACATTTTCAGTGAAGTGCCCCTTGCGCTGTGTTTCATGTACAAGTATGAAATTTGGTACACACATGTAAAAGCCCAATACCTACTAAAAAGTACAAAATCTGAAAACCAACAGGAAGTCAGATATTTTTAATTAACTTTACAAAAGTTGTGCAATTTTTGCCATTTCCACACGTTGTACTTTAACGAACTCCTCCTAGAGATTTAATCAGATCAAGGTCATATTTGGTCAGTCTAATCTAAAGGCCTTTGCGATGTTATATTGCGAAGATCTAGACTTTTCTGAAGGGCGTGTCCGTGGCGGCCTGACAAAGTTTGATGTTTCACCATGAAACAGGAAGTTGTTGTAACTCAGGCATACAATGTCCGATCTGCCCCAAACTTCACGTTTATTACAGTTCTACCCTGAAGACATCTACATGGCAATACTCAGTTACAGTCATAGCGCCACCTGTGGGTAAAAGGAAATGACTTGCTTTACACTGTGATTAACTCCTCGTAGAGATTAAACCAGATAAACTCCATATGTTGTCAGTCTAATCTTAAGGCCTTAGTGATGTTAAATTGCGATGATCTTGAGTTTTCACTGAAGTGTCCATGGCGGCCTGACAAAATCTCATGTTTCGCCATGAAAGAGGAAGCTGTTGTAATTCAAGCATAAAATGTCTGATCTGCTCCAAACTTCACGTTTGATAATAGTCCTGGCCTGAAGACATCTACATGGCAATATTCAGTTACAGTCAAAGCGCCGCCTGTTGGCAGCAGGAAGTATGGCACTTTGAAATGACTTTGTCGTAATTCTTCTGTATTTACTCGCTTTCATGCATATCGACCACTGTTCACTGATTTTCTAAGGCCAACGTGTGGCAGTGAGCACCCAGGCTTGTGAGCAACAAGGGCTTGTCTTTTAATAAAAACTAATTTGATAAAAATAAAAAATAAACTATTTTGTTGCTGAGAAATATAATGTAGTGATTAAATATTGAAGCTATAATATTAATAAAAGTAGTGGTGCAATTTTCTGTGCTCCTTAATGCTCTGTGTGTGAGTGACTGTCTGTATGTGCACTTCAGGTTGTGCATTAATATAGAACGGTGATTAAACTAATGGAACTAGGCCTACCTGTGCATTCAACAATTTGAATACACACCTTCCAGCCAATTACCGTTCTCAGACGGACTATGGTATTAATCTACATAATGAATAAAAACTGAACATAAACCACGCTCACTCTGTCTCACACACTCTGTGACATTGTTTTAAAACAATTCCCGGAGCACAAATCCCAAATCTCGCTTTATCCGGAACAGGATCCGGCAGGACCCGCTCAAATTAAGCACTGATTAAATATCATCTTAAATAAACTGATACTGCCTACCTCTAGAGATTTCAGGTTCTTCCCATCAGTGTCCCTGAATGAACACTTTATGAAAGTTTGTGTTGCCATGCTGCTGAGATGTTGGTGTTTTGAGGACACATCTTTCAGTTCTAGAGGAAAGAACTTCTTCAGCTTCTCCATTCCACTCTCGTAAACTTTAAGGCCCTCCTTCACTGCAGCTTCATTCTCAATTATTGCCACAGCAATCACAGCATTCTCTAGCTGCGGAACAGCCCCACTAGAGATGGTGTCAACATACATTTTTGCCAGATGACCCAGAACTTTAGGGAAAGAAAGAAATCAAACAGATAGATAAAAACAGTATTGATAAGCAGATGGTGTTCTGTATGCACATGCAATTTTTCTTTTGAATTACCTCTTCCACTGACTTTGTATCCATCTTTCAGCCTCTTAATATTGTTGTCATGAAAGACAAAATTGCATAAATTATCTGTTGCCTTCAGGAACTCAGCAGAAATGTCAGCAGAATCCAAGCTCTCCAGGCAAGACATGTTTTCTGGGCCGGTTGGAAAGGGGAAAGTGAAGCACTTCCTGGAAGGGAAGTAGTTTCGGATGCATTCCCTGGGAAAGTTGTACTCCAACACACTTCTTGAAGTGCCTAGAAAAGATGAGCACATTCTTTAGCTGCTCTCAATTCTAGAGAAGAGCACATCTGTTCTATGATTGTAGCTGGTTGAACTACTGGATATAATTGTGACTGGACATAAATGCTGAGACATAGTAAACTTGAATAACAAAACATTTCAGCACAGTAATGTTATGAAACCATAAATATTGCCTCAATAAATTAAATTAAAATTAAAGATCTGTTGACAAACCGTTAAGTCTGAAAAACTACTCACAAGAACTAGTTGTGATTAGTAATTGTGAAAACTCTTAAAATAACCATTTGCAGTATTTTTATATTACCATGTTTCAGCTTCAGAGCAAACTCTAGATAGTGATCCTCTGTTACATCTTTGCCATCGATCTTTAGCTCCAGTGTGAAGTCCCTCACAGCCCAGATGAAGCTAGGGAAGAACTTCACAAACTCGCTCGAATTGTCAGCATCCTCATTTGATGATTTGACCTTGATGAATTCTGTTAGTTCAGTAACATATCTGAAGGTTTGTTCAGGCATGAACACAAAGTGACAACAAATCATAATACATAGTCAAAACAAATGTGTCATTCCATGAGGTCCTAAACAAATTCACAACACCTGTGCTAAACACTTTCCCCTATGATTAAACTTAGCTATGAAGGAAGTGATCAGATATAACTATTAATCTATTGCAGAATAAATAATGTAATTTTTTTTAATCACTAAATATTATGCAACTGTGGGACTGAATTTGCATTTTCATTTGTATAATTCTAGTTTACGATATCAACACAGCAATTATGGAATAAAATAATGGGGACCTGGAAAACCACAGTGGAGCCAGAGTGACCAAGGACAAAGGTGGAGCCAGAGGGAAGGTGGAGCTCGGTGGAGCCAAAGGGATAAGGGGTTTGAGGCATAGTCGGAGGCCTGGAATCCCATGGTGAATTTAGTGTGACACCTGACAAAGGCGGAGCCGGAGGAACAAGTGAATGTGCTGATGGTCCATGGTGGAGACGAGGGACCAAGGAGCTAAGATGGAGCTGAAGGGTCTGAGGGTCAAGATCGAGTCTGTGACTCAAAGGCCAAAGGTTGAGTTAGGGGATCAAGCCACCAAGGTGGAGCTGGGGCCAGAAGGCCAGAGGCAGTTCCACACCACTGCGTCTCACCACAGAAGGAGAAGGAGAGGGACTGATGGGAACCAGCGAAGACAGAGCCGATGGACTGGCTGGCTTTGGAAGAGGAGGTAGGAGTGAGAGGCTGGGTGGGACAAACAAGGATGAAGGAAGCTTAGAACTGGTGGAAGGAGATGTGTTGCTGGGCAGAACCACCGGAGACTCAGGAGATTCATAGCTGGGTGGAACTAAGAGTGGGCGATATGACTTAAAGGTGCAGTATGTAAGAATTCTGTCTGCTAGGAGGTCTCTAGAGGCCTATTCAAAACAGGCGTAGCTTGATGACGCCAAGTTTGAGAGCGGAATCTTTGGATATGTGGTCTCAACTTCAACAGACGGTGCAAAAGAATAGGATAGGACTCGGGAAGAAATCATGTTCATGGATGCGATTATTAACGTTACTGTAGTATGAAGCAGAGCAGGAGCGAGTGTTGTGGGAGCTGAATGAGGCCGCTGTAGTGATTGATCAACACACGCCTCACAAGCAGTGGAACTTTTATTATGCCACAGTCGCCAGCGCCGCTTCTGCTCTTCCGGTCACGAGTATGAGGTAACGCAGCTCTGTTTATTATATTAGATACATTTTAGTGTGTTGAAAATGATGTTATAAAGTTACTCTGTGTGTTCACACAGCGGCTGCTGTGAGACACTTGTTTGAGACACACTGCAGTAAGCTAGATTGATTTTAGAATATCATATTAATAAATGCTGGATGGCTTGTGTTGATAAATGGCTATTCATTTTAAAATGTATTGTATGATGGATAAAATTCTGTATTACTGTTACTAAAAAATAAAGTTGCATCTGATTATGCTATGTTAGCTACTTGACAAAATTGTGTTTTTCTCTGAGGCATGGTAAAGCATGGTACTTGCAAAAAAATCAAGAAAATTAGATTTAAACAATAAAACTAAATGTGTTGAGCTATATAACAACAATTAGTTTTTTGTCTATAAATATATCTAAGCAGTTGTTCCCTTGTCTATTAAAACGTATAATATATAAAAGCGTCTTTGGTGTTTCCATGGTTTCTACAAAATAAAACCGAAAACCAAGGGTAACATAGCATAATTGACAGGCGACTCCTCACACGTCCCGGAGCCTTGGTTAAACCTAGAAGCACATATTGGCATTTTAACATTGTTGAGTGATAATTTTTGTAGAGATTCTTTTAAGTTTTTCTGGGAGATTTACCGGAAAACTAAACATGAGTTCCAAACTTTAAAACAGTGGTGGGACTTTGGCAAGGTTCAAATTAGACAGTTCTGTCAGCAGTACACTCATAGTGTAACTAGAGAGCTACAACGATCTTTGGAGAATTTGGAAACTTAAATAAATAAATGTCAACAACTAGCTGAATCTACTGGTGATAATTATTACCTAGAAGTTTCTTTAAGGAAAAAAGCTCTGTTAGATGATCTATTAGGCTATAAAACACAGGGAGCACTGGTCCAGTCAAGATTTCAGAGTATAGACCAAATGGATGCACCATCTAAATACTTTTTTAGTCTTGAGAAAAAGAAGGCAGAGGCGGTTAATTCAGGCCTTACGCTCTGAAGATGGGCAGGTGTTGCTAGATCCTGTGGATATCCAAAGGAGAGCAGATAGTTTTTAGTTAATGTCTTTTTAGTTAAACTGAGTTAAAGTCTGGGTTTGAAGAAGAAAGTGCCTCCCTACCACAGTTGTCTGAAGAGGGTAATGCAGCTCTCTCGGGTGCTCTGAGCTTGGGAGAGCTGTATAAGGCCCTGCAGGGCATGGAGTCTGGGAGGGCTCCTGGAATTGACGGGCTTCCAGTTGATTTTTATAAATCTTTCTGGACAGAGCTCGGAGTGGATCTGTGGCAGGTACTGAATAACAGCTTGTCTAAAGGTATGTTGCCGGTGAGCTGCTGTAGAGCAATAATCACCCTCATACCTAAAAAAGGTGACCTGTCTGATATAAAGAGCTGGCACCCAGTCTCACTTCTCTGCAGTGATTATAAACTGCTCTCCAAGGCTCTGGAGTGATGGATCAGGTCATACACCCAGATCAGTCCTATTGTGTTCCTCGTAGATCCATTTTTGATAATGTTTCCTTGATTCGAGATTTGTTAGAAGTTTCAAAATTGTTAAATTTAGATTTTGGCCTGATTTCTTTGGATCAGGAAAAAGCTTTTGACCGAGTCGAGCACTCCTATTCATGGAGAATTTTAAAAGCTTTTGGTTTTTGTCAAAGGTTTATAGAAAACTTCAAGGCACTCTATAGCGAAGTTGAAAGTGTACTGAAGATTAATGGTGGTTTATGTGCTCCATTGCAGGTTGGAAGGGGCATAAGACAGGGGTGTTCTCTATCTGGAATGTTATATTCTCTGATTAATGAACCATTGTTACAGCAAATAAGACTAAAGGTGACTGGGTTAAACTTACCTAATTGTAAAAACAATATCTGTTTGTCTGCTTATGCTGATGATGTTATGGTTTTCATTAGTGGACAAAATGATGTGCAGGTTTTACTTAAATTACTTTACGCTTTTATTTATGCGATTATTTTACGCTTTTGTCTTCTGCCAGAGTGAATTGGAAAAAATGTGAGACTCTTTTAGTTGGGCGGTGGGCTGATGGCAAACCAAACTTTCCTGATGGGTTAACTTGGGGTAAAGGTGGTATAAAATATTTTGGGTGATGATTTGACTCAACAGAACAACTGGGAAGGGGTTGTTGAGAAAATTAAGGGTCATCTGGAAAAGTGTAAATGGTTGATTCCTAATATATCTTACAGGGGACGCACTCTTGTTGTAAACAATCTGGTTGCATCTTACCTTATGGCACAGGCTGGCTTGTGTGGATCCTCCATCTGAACTTTTAATGGGAATTCAAGCTGTTCTTGTAGACTTCTTCTGGGACAAACTACACTGGGTACAACAGAGTGTTTTGTATCTGCCAAGGGAAGAAGGAGAGCAAGGACTGATATATCTGCAAAGCAGATCTGCCGCTTTTTGTTTGCAGTTTTTACAGAGATTTTTTGATGGTGCATCCGATGCTGGTTGGAGGACGGTTGCCTGTGCCATTTTGCAAAACGCTGGGTCTTTTGGACTGGACAAACAGCTGTACTTGCTGAACCCTTTGAAAATGGACTTGTCAAAGTTAACATCTTTTGTGTGGAGTGTGGAGCTTGTTCCACATTCAGAAGGCTGAAAATTCATACTCTCTGTATTGGCTTTTGGAGGAATCTTTGATACTTGGAGCCCGTTTGGATATAACTGACAATTGTAACCTATCTGAATGTGGTTCTGTGTTTCTGAAATCAAAGACTGTCACCTTAAGGCCCGATATACTTCAAACGAAATCGAAGAACGAACTGATGTGACGTAATTTCGAACAAAATCAGGCCAAAACGAAGTTCGTTTTGTGTTCTTTTTGGAAGTTCGAAACTTCTTGCCAAAGCGAACTTTCAGGAAAAGTTTGCTCCAGCTGCAAAACACCTTTGTACTACGATTGGTCAGTGACAATAACGTAATAGGAGGTGTGCGCTGAGGCTCCGCCTTCACTCGCGCGGGACGCGTCTGACTCATTTTGTGTGTTTGAGTTGAGGTAAGATCTCTACGGGTGAAAACATGAACACACTGGATAGCCGCTTTATAGTACAAAATGAAGTTGTGCTTTGTTTGATACTGTAAAGCTGCTTGATTTTAAGCAATCTATTGAATAAAGTGCTATACAAATAAACGTGACTTGAGTGCTAATTTGCAGAGCTCGTGCTAACATACCTATGATGTTATGATGCTTTTCTTATGCTTTCTATAAAAATGCTTGCTATTTTCTCATTTGTTGTGTTTATTTTGTTACTGAGAAGAAAGTGTACAGCACATATTTACATATTCATCTAACCGTTGCTCTCAGCAGTGTGGGCGGCATCAGATGTTCGTTTACAGTATATCGCTGCTCACGCATTTCGAAATTCGTTTTACCCCTAAACGAAGAACGATAAAGAACTTTGTTTGAAGTATATCGGGGCCTTTAGGAGAGATATTAAATTTGGCTGGCTCAAGCTTGGAGAATGCAGAGATGGTATCCCAGACTTTGGTTATCAGGTCTGTTAGTCTTGTATCTCTTTTTTCGTCAAAACTGAGGTCAGCTCTTCCCCTGCCTTATGATTTCACCTCATTTCGATGGTGTTTTTTTTAAAGAGTGTTGGTTGATTTTAAGATTTATTTGTCAACTTTTGAGATGATTTGGTGCAGCCATGGAGCATTGTGTGTGGTTTCTGAAGGTGTTTTGTTTTTTTCTTTGTGTAGCAGTGTGAAGTATACCCTCGGTTGTTCAGTGGGTGATGTCAGGTAAAAATGGTGAACCCATCAGGACCGGAGTGTTATGGTATAAAATGGGAGGGTGTTGGTTACCTGGGATGCGTTGTCATCTGTACCGCCCCTTTACGGGAGTCTGCCATTTATGAATGGAAGGATGTTTGGTGTGCTGTCCCTGCTTCATGCTGCTGTGCGTATGCTGCCCCCTAGTTTCAGGTTCATACATCTCGTTTTAGGAAGGCTTCTTCAGGGAATATTTATTTATAATGTTTTTATGTGTAGCTTGTCGACGAACTAACTGCACGCTATGATCAGCAACCACGCATAGTACTGCGCTGTGAACATCTCCTGGTATGTACGACAGTAGGTTGCTTGTTTTTTTTATGATTTTATTAGTAACTCTGCTATTTCTGTTGGCAGGTTGATTTTTAAATGCCCAAGGGTTTCATCGCT
This sequence comes from Megalobrama amblycephala, assembly GCF_018812025.1. Classification (NCBI taxonomy): domain Eukaryota; kingdom Metazoa; phylum Chordata; class Actinopteri; order Cypriniformes; family Xenocyprididae; genus Megalobrama; species Megalobrama amblycephala. The sequence continues at coordinate 28,661,214 of NC_063058.1, forward strand.
GTATTATGCGACGGAATGCACGTCTAGTGATATAACGCACTGCTGCCTTGCCTGGGTTTCAATCCTGTCAAATTTGTGTGTGTGTGCGCGTGTGTGTAACTGCGGGCCGGGTTATCGCTCGCCGTGCACAAATGCGTCAAGCGAGGCCATTCTTTGGCCGTTTTGTGCCTCGAGTGTGCAGGTGATTTGTGGTTTGTTTGTTTTGTTTTTTATTTATCCCTTTTTTTTTTTTGAATTGTAAACACACTGAATGTAATGGTTTTTTTTTTGTCAGTTTAAATTTTAGTTATTCTTTTGTTACAAAGTGTGGTGTTGTGTTTCCTGTTTGTATTTTACAGAAGAAGGGAAGGAGTTTGGCTGCTCATTTAATGGTGTCCACATTGAGTGCCGTGCTTCATAGGTTGGAGTGATTTGGTTTATGGTTTAACTGTGGTGTGACAATTAAAGGGTTGTGGCAGACCATCTCCCTTCTTTAAACTTCTTTATTTTATGTATATCGTAAAATGTTTTGTTTTTTGTGACCTGTGAATATATAGTCCTTGTGAGATAATGTGACAGTTTTTAACTTTTGTACACTTTAATAAAGCTGCCTCATCTTTGTAATCCTTTGCCTGTGTCTCTACTCACCCACCAATTGGTAACGAATTTGTATTGCTATATTAAATTTCCATGGGTATAAAAACCCCGGTGGCGTAGTCTGAATCTTTTCATTTCTACTGAAGCAAAAAAAAGATCTTGGATGGCCTGAAGGTGAGTAACAGCAAATTTTCATTTTTGTGTGAGCAATCACTTTAATCAAGAATATTCAAACATATGTATTAGGGTGTAAAGATAATTTATGATTTGTTGATGCTGACGTCACGACGCACGAGCGTCTTGAACTTTCTGCTCGAATCGATCGATTTTTTTTTTTCTCGGACTGAAAGGTTGAACTTGGAAATTTAATAATACTTTATATATTGAATAATGCAGTGTTTGAATGTGTGTTAATTAACGTTGTTTGTGAACATGAATAATAACGCAATCGTAATTAATCTAATTTAAAATGAATTCCTCCTTTACCGTGTATGCAGCGCGAGATATTTGAAATGCTGTGGGTGGGAAGTGTGCGTGGTGCGGGAAAAAACGCCCGAGGCTGTGACGATTCCTGCACTATAATATTGAGTTAAGTTTTTAAATTAATATTTGTCTGTTCTTTTATTTGTCTTTGATATGTTAGCCCTGATTTCATGTATATGTTTGCCCAAAATGATGATCCAAATCTGTAAGTAAAGACATTGTGAGCTATGTTACATTTGCCTAACTTAGTATTTTGTTTTGCTTCGTCCAGGGGAAAATGTTAGGATTTTTTTAGTATTGATCATGATCATGATCATGATTATTATTTTTTTTAGTAGTAGCAGAAATAGTAGATTATAATAGTAGTATTTGCACAACTAATTAATTGACCTAGCAAACAACTTTCGACCACTAAATGCCATGTAAAAATGTTTCTCCCCTTAGGACCTAAAGCTTTTCAATGTTTTTTGATGACTGAGGACACTTTGCAATACTTGGTAAGCAGGGTTCTAAATTAACTTTTTTGATCACCAGACAGAATTTCCACTAGCGAAATTTTTTTCCGGTGAAAATAAGAGAAATTATGAGTGCCACTGAATGCATTTGATCATTTTATTAACATTGTTGGCATGAAAAACACAAAGTACAATGCATACAACAAAATATGCACAAAAAGTGCAAACATTTCATCTATTATTTGAATCACATCATGGTCCTTTACTGTCTCAACTTCAAAATTATTAGTTTTAAAATTATTTACACCACGAAATTGCTTGTTTTGTTTTTTTCTTTTGCGTACATGGTAAGGTGATCAGATTTCTGAAATGGAAACCAGGGACATTTCCTATTTGAGTGGTCAAAATATCACCGAAATCCAGGGACGTGCACAGGAATTTTGAGGGGCAGCTGCTCTGACCTAAAAAAAGGGCACTCCCCTACCAATGCCCCCCCCCCCCCCCCCACCTCAAAAAAAAAAAAAAGAGAATAACAGGGTCTTTATCACCTTTCCGACAACGTTAAGTCGTTTCACCCGACAACCGCGACAATCTCCTTCTAGTGCCGCTCATGCAGGCTCAGCTCAGGTGCCGGTCGCGTGCAGCGCTGCAGCCACGTAAACAGAGTTTGCCCTTCCCCTACTGACTTTCACTTTCGGACGGGTGCCCGAATATGGAAGTGAATGCAGCTTTGCGATTTTTTTTATTTTATTTTTTTTTATTTTATTTTTTTATCTAGGCCCAAGTGAAATTCTGCATCCATTGTACGATTTTTTTATTTTTTTTTTTCCACCTCGGAAGGGCAACGTGAGTCGAGAAGGGCATATGGGCAGTTGCCCGGGCAACCTGAGCATCCCCCCTGTGCACGTCCCTGCCGAAATCTCATTTGTTATTAACTATTATTAAAAAAAACAGGGACAATACATTTTTGAATGTTTTTGTTTTTTTATTGTTCACTGTAAACCCTGATAAGTTGAGACTACTCAAATGATATGAGGAAAGTGATTCCCTCAGTTCAATTGAGTAATGGGTTAATTGACAACTCAATTTAATTGAGTTGACCTAATGTGGTCTTTTCATTGAATTAAATTAAATGTTTAGGTACAGATAACTTAAAAGGTAAATATGGGTTCCCTATATCATTACATTAATAATTATTATGATTTAATTTTATTATTAGGATTTTTGGTCTGGTTTTAATACAATTCACCAAAAAACTTACACTATTAACCAGGCCTAACTAAAAAAAAAAGTATTACACTATTTTGAAAAAATCACATTACAAAATTAAAACAACATAAATATGAGAAGATAAATAAAATGGCATTTAACAAATATTTTTAATATTTATTATTGAATTTAATATTTTCATTTTCATGAGCTGTTTATAGGCTACTGTACAGAAATTACAACTTTTTAAACGTTTAACTATTATTTTGCATTTTAGACTCATTTTAAGCACTAAGTAAGTTGCAAGTGTATTATTATTTTATTATAATTGTTTCTGAGTTTATTATAATCTGAGTGTACCTTCACCTCGTGATACAGTTGAGAAGTGTGTGGAAATTGCTGCTTTGTGACTGAGGACGTTTAAATTGTCCAAAACAATCCCGCACCCTGTTGAAGCCCTGTTATAAAACACATAACCATATTACTTTAATTTAACATGAATAGTTAGTATGTTACTACCTTAAAAGTTGAAACCAATAACGATGTTTCTTTTGATAATTGATGATAATGGCGCTCTGCTCTGGTCCAGGTTACGTTCTTCATGAAGTAACGGGCGCGCGCGCAACCAAGTGTAGCAGTGACAGTGTGGCTGCACAGCCCCCTCTGTTGGTGAATATAATCACTACACGATTGCTTCGATAACCAACAGGTTGCTGTGTGTTGGTCGGGCTTTTTTGCAATGTATTTGCGGATTATTTTGAACGAGCTATAAAACAGGGACATTTCCGAGGACTGCTCTAGTCGGGGACGGAGCACCAAAAACCGAGACTGTCCCCGGAAAACGGGGACGTCTGGTGACCCTAGTACATGTGGCAATCCTGACAAAACATGACGACATTTTCGTGATCAAACACAAGCCATTCACGACCTGTCAGCCATTTGGCATTAAATTTTCTTTTCTTCGTTTCTCTGTCAATATCCTCAACCCCTGCCTCGTTCCTCTTCTCGCCCCCAGAAATCTGTCCCAACTACTGCCGCATTTAGTTTAATCTTAACTTTTTCCTTTACTAGCTAACGTTAACTCCCTCCTCTTTCAGTCTATGCTCCCTGCTCTGGCTCCGTTCGTTCTTCTTCTTCCTTGTGTTTTCTGATGGACACAGTGTTCATGGGAAATGTAGGAAGTGGTGCCAGGAGGATAAATGACCGAGAACAGAGCCTCATGCATCACCGGCCAAACTGGCTAGTAAGTTTTTATTAACACCCTTCAAAATAAATTTTAACCCGCATTTGGCGGGTTGGCGGGTGTTAATTTAGAACCCCGTTTGTAAGTAATTTCTATAAAAACTGATATAGTTGTCAATAGATAATGAATTTTGGATATGTTTGAGTAAAATCCATGTTGTTTATTGACTTGCATGTTATCCTCTTTAACAAACTTTTGACTTGGAAATGTCCAAACCCAGTTCATTAACTCACCTTTTATGCCATCCCAAATGCATGTGATTTTTTTGTTATTTTTTTTCTGAAAAATATCTGTTTTGTAATTTTGTTATTTATTTTAATATTAAATAGTCATAAATTTGAATTCAGCGTGTTTTAACTTAAACCTTTTTTTAAATCCTATTTCAAGTTGCACTTAATTTTGTTGTAGAGTCACATTTCCAAATATTTATGAGCCACCTTCTGTCAGTCATACTACTACCAATCAAATGTTTAAGACCATTGTGCCTTACAACAAGTGAGGGCTGAAAAAAGGAGGCCTCAAAGTTTGTATTTGCTGTTTCTGCAAAACTGGCTCTGTTATGCTCCTGATTTGCTTGCTGGCGTTGCTCGTGGTGGAAATCCCTGAGTTCGTCAGAGTATCAATTTATTAAATAAGGACATACTTTTTGCATTAGAAGAGTAGCTTCAATCCTTGAAAAGCTTCAAGTCCTGAACAGTGAACTGTGGTAGTGTTTCAGTCTGTAGTACTGTGTTCCTGTCATCGTTGGTGAGTTTCTATTTGCATTTGCTTCCATTTTACAGATGTAGGTTCCATTTATGTTGTCAAAGTTTTCCAGGCTCTTCTCCTGGCATTTGCTTTATAAACAATTCCATGCAATTTAAGTCACTTTGTCATTCGTTTTATTATAGTAAGTAAGTAAGTAAGTAATTTTAATTTATAAAGCACATTTACACACAGCGCAAACTGCCCCAAAGTGCTGTACAATGAAAAACACACATATAAAATCAATAAATAAAGAATAATAAGTAATAAAATAAAAAAAATTAAAAAAAAATTAAAAAAAAAAATTAAAAATACTTCTGAGAAAGCAATTCATGCTTACAAAACTAAATGTCCAGAAGAGATGGGTGAGAAATACTGGAAATAACGTGTTCAGCACTTAAAGTGGCAGTTCTTTGAGAGGCCAATAGCCTTAGTTCAGTTCAGTATGTGTCACTGCAGCTGGTTTGCTCTCCTTTGTCTATGAGCTTGTTTTTGCATTATAAAGTTGGGTTGATAACGACTTTAATGACAAAGTCATCTAAGCCTGTTTCTCTTGACCACAATAGTGCCGGCCACAATGTCATACACAGTCCTGTTGTGCTGAAAGAAAAGAAATTATATTCTGTACTTAAGTTGTAATTTTAAGCTCTTTCCCCTGGTTTCACAGACCAAGCTTAAAGGGATAGTTCACCCAAAAATGAGAATTCTGCCATTATTTACTTACCCTCAAGTTGTTCCACACCTGTATAAATTTCTTTGTTCTGCTGAACACAAAGAATAGTCTTTGGAAGAATTTTCCAAAGACTAAAATGCATGTTTGAGCTGTTTTAATGGATTAGTACACATTTAAATAAACTTTTCCTGATAATTTACTCATCCCCGTGTCATCCAAGATGTTCATGTCTTTCTTTCTTCAGTCAAAAAGAAATTAAGGTTTTTGATGAGAACATTCCAGGATTATTCTCCTTATAGTGGACTTCAATGGCCTCCAGATGGTTGAAGGTCAAAATTACAGTTTTAGTGCAGCTTCAAAGGGCTTTAAACGATACCAGACAAGGAATAAGGGTCTTATCTAGAGAAACCATCGGTCATTTTCGAAAAAAATACAACTTTATATGCTTTAAAAACACAAAATATCTCCTTGAACGTACTTCCGCTTTCCGCATTCTTCAAGAAGCTTACGCTGTATGTCCTACGCCTTCTCTATTCTACTAACGGAAAAAAACAAAACTGGTGCTGCATTCGTTCTGTAAGTAGAATATGAAAGGCGTAGGACATACAGCGTAAGTGTTTTGAAGAATGCAGAAAGCGGAAGTACGTTCAAGGCGATATGTTGTTTATATAAAGCATATACAGTTGTATTTTTTCGAAAATGACCGATGGTTTCTCTAGATAAGACTCTTATTCCTCGTCTGGTATCGTTTAAAGCCCTTTTTGAAGCTGCACTGAAACTGTAATTTTGACCTTCAACCGTCTGGTTGAAGTCCACTATAAGGAGAATAATCCTGGAATGTTTTCATCAAAAACCTTAATTTCTTTTCGACTGACGAAAGAAAGACATGAACATCTTGGATGACATGATGGTGAGTAAATGAACAGGAAAAGTTTATTTAAAAGTGGACTAATCCTTTAACTGAAAGTAACTTGCACTGACATCTTAAAATTTGTCTCAAGATGAACACCAGTAATGTTTTTTTCCCTCTGAGGCTTGTTTATAAAAGCTACTAAACCCCTTTCACAGACGAGGCTTAAGCCTAGTCCCAGACTAAAATGCATGTCTGAGCTAACTGAAAGCATATCTTAAAATACAGGTGCTGGTCATATAATTAGAATATCATCAAAAAGTTGATTTATTTCACTAATTCCATTCAAAAAGTGAAACTTGAATATTATATTCATTCATTACACACACAAATGTTTATGTCTTTTAATTTTGATGATTATAACTGACAACTAAGAAAAAAAAATCCCAAATTCAGTATCTCAGAAAATTTGAATATTATGAAAAGGTTCAATATTGAAGACACCTGGTGCCACACTCTAATCAGCTAATTAACTCAAAACACCTGCAAAGGCCTTTAAATGGTCTCTCAGTCTAGTTCTGTAGGCTACACAATCATGGGGAAGACTGCTGACTTGACAGTTGTCCAAAAGATGACCATTGACACCTTGCAGAAGGAGGGCAAGACACAAAAGGTCATTGCAAAAGAGCCTGGCTGTTCACAGAGCTCTGTGTCCAAGCACATTAATAGAGAGGCGAAGGGAAGGAAAAGATGTGGTAGAAAAAAAGTGTACAAGCAATAGGGATAACCGCACCCTGGAGAGGATTGTGAAACAAAACCCATTCAAAAATGTGGGGGAGATTCACAAAGAGTGGACTGCAGCTGGAGTCAATGCTTCAAGAACCACTACGCACAGATGTACGCAAGACATGGGTTTCAGCTGTCGCATTCCTTGTGTCAAGCCACTCTTGAACAACAGACAGCGTCAGAAGCGTCTCGCATGGGCTAAAGACAAAAAGGACTGGACTGCTGCTGAGTGGTCCAAAGTTATGTTCTCTGATGAAAGTAAATTTTGCATTTCCTTTGGAAATCAGGGTCCCAGAGTCTGGAGGAAGAGAGGAGAGGCACACAATCCACGTTGCTTAAGGTCCAGTGTAAAGTTTCCACAGTCAGTGATGGTTTGGGGTGCCATGTCATTGGCTGGTGTTGGTCCACTGTGTTTTCTGAGGTCCAAGGTCAACGCAGCCGTATACCAGGAAGTTTTAGAGCACTTCATGCTTCCTGCTGCTGACCAACTTTATGGAGATGCAGATTTCATTTTCCAACAGGACTTGGCACCTGCACACAGTGCCAAAGCTACCAGTACCTGGTTTAAGGAGCATGGTATCCCTGTTCTTAATTGGCCAGCAAACTTGCCTGACCTTAACCCCATAGAAAATCTATGGGGTATTGTGAAGAGGAAGATGCGATATGCCAGACCCAACAATGCAGAAGAGCTGAAGGCCACTATCAGAGCAACCTGGGCTCTCATAACACCTGAACAGTGCCACAGACTGATCGACTCCATGCCACGCCGCATTGCTGCAGTAATTCAGGCAAAAGCAGCCCCAACTAAGTATTGAGTGCTATACATGCTCATACTTTTCATGTTCATACTTTTCAGTTGGCCAAGATTTCTAAAAATCCTTTCTTTGTATTGGTCTTAAGTAATATTCTAATTTCCTGAGATACTGAATTTGGGATTTTCCTTAGTTGTCAGTTATAATCATCAAAATTAAAATAAATAAATATTTGAAATATCAGTCTGTGTGTAATGAATGGATATAAAATACAAGTTTCACTTTTTGAATGGAATTAGTGAAATAAATCAACTTTTTGATGATATTCTAATTATATGACCAGCACCTGTATGTCAGTGCCATTGTTTTGTCTCAAGATAAACACTAGTAAAGTAGTAATGTTTTTTTTTTTTTTTTTCTAAGGCATGTTTATAAAAACTACTTAAATAATTGAACTATGGCCTAATCCTGGCTTAGCCTAAGCCATGTCTGTGAATCCAGGCCTATTTGTTTTAGTCAACATGAAATGCCATTTTTACAGCCACTTGTTTTTTCTGAATGTGATGTTAATTCCTGTTCAAACAGTGTGTGGTTATGAATAAATACATTCGTATGTAAACTGAAGGAAGTTACATTGTCTCTGATTGAAAGGAGTAAGAAATAGACATTTAACTAGCATAGAATCTTGCTGTTCATTAAGCAAAATTTATTTTTATAATTGTTTCTATGTTAATTCAATGTTAAAGGGATAGTTCACCCAAAAATGAAAATTTGATGTTTATCTGCTTACCCCCAGGGCATCCAAGATGTAGGTGACTTTGTTTCTTCAGTAGAACGCAAATGATGATTTTTAACTCCAACCGTTGCCGTCTGTCAGTCCTATAATGCGTGTCAATGGCAACACCATCTATAAGAGTCAAATAAACTTGCACAGACAAATCCAAATTAAACCCTGTGGCTCATGACGACACATTGATGTCCTAAGACACAAAAAGATCGGTTTGTGCGAGAAACCGAACAGTATTTATATCATTTTTTACCTCTAAAACACCACTATGTCCAACTGCCCTCCACATCCGGTTAGTGAGGTCTGAACGCGTTCTGACAACGGAAGTAATCTCTCACGCTCATTGAAGCAAAATGTGAGAGATCACTTCCATCATCAGAGCACGTTTTTTGACCTCACCAACGGGATGTTGAACGCAGTTGGACATAATGGTGTATTAGAGGTAAAAAATTATATAAATACTGTTCGGTTTCTCGCACAAACGAATCTTTTTGTGTCTTAGGACATCAATGTCCCCACAGGGTTTAATTTGGATTTGTCTGTGCAAGTTTATTTGACTCTTATAGATGGTGTTGCCATTGACACGCATTATAGGACTGACAGACGGCAACGGTTGGAGTTAAAAATCATCATTTGCGTTCTACTGAAGAAACAAAGTCACCTACATCTTGGATGCCCTGGGGGTAAGCAGATAAACATCAAATTTTCATTTTTGGGTGAACTATCCCTTTAAATAGGTGATTTAATTAAGGTTGAAAGAATATTGATTTTACGACCATCTTGATCTATTATTCATCATTGAAATAATATTATTTCAGGGTGCAAACCTGATGAAGAATCAACGTTACATTTCAACATTGATTCAATGATAATTTGGTTAATGCATTAACATTGATTCAATGTTGATTCAGTGTTGGTCTGCTATCTGGGCTTGTTTCTTTTTATTTAGTCCATTGATTTTTAATAAAGATTTTGTTTGAACATTCTGTATAGGTATTGTACAAGCGGCAACCTCCCCCAGTTTCTCGTGAAGCCAATACGGAAGTGACTTAAACTGCAATTCATCGACTGGCCGCTAGGGACAGGCTGCAGAAGAGAGCAGAATCTCACTGAGTCCCATGTTAAATTGGCCAAGTTTACAGCAGAAAAAAACATGTTTACAGTCTGGTTCAAATTGTGGTTTTGGTCTGTATAGCTAATTTTGCCCTTCATGACAACTCTGAGGGGGTGAATTTTTTTTATAACTCAACCGTTTAAATTATACTAAGCCTTAAAGTTCTGCATAATTAAGGGCGTGGTCACTTGAGTGACAGGTAGATTGCGCTGCTGCTGTTACCTCAGCAGCTAATTCCAGCCGCCGAATTTGGCATCTCTGCCGTATTTGTGCTTTTTTCTCTCTTTTTTAATACAATTATAAAATATGGCTTGCTGCATTAATAGTCGAGACTGATGTGCGTCTGTGTAGATCTGTACGCATGCGGAAGATAAACAGAACACACGTTGTTGGATCGTCTTGGCATTGGCTAAAAGTTCCTGAGATTTACTACAATGACAATATTAGGAGGATATAAAACTCTGACAGCACTGCTTGGATATTATAACTAAAACTGCTGCACTATTTTGAAAAAATATACTTTGGACACAGGCTCATTTGTTTGTGAGATATACGATCACAGATGCTTTCGTGGACAAAAAAAGTACTGTGTTTTGTTTTGCAATGGACATTTTACCCAAGTGCCACGGATTGGATTCATCTCGCAATCTCTATTTCATTATAAAGGTATGAAGTTCCGTTTGATTTTTTGTTGTTATTTGCACACCCCACATAAATTAATTACTGGTGTTGGAGCATCTATATCTTATAAAAGAAAAAATAAAATAAATAACAACATAGATTGACAGTAAACCTTTAGAATTTTCTAATATAGCTTGTTATCTTTATTAATATTTTAGATAGTAAGATAGCTCCTGCTAACATGGTCATGTCGAGCTAGGCGGGCGTGGTTTCAGCAACCAGTCACATGGGCTACTACCGCGTCCCGCCTCTTTGCCCATTTTCAGTTATCCGGGAGTGACGTGCAGTCACGTGCTGCTAAGATGGCCACGGCCTCATTTTTGCGTCAAAACTGCTGTTCAGAACTCTATGGGTGACGTCACGGACGCTACGTCCATATTTTTTACAGTCTATGGTAATGTATCTATGAATGGTCAGAAGGATACTGCAGCTTCTCTACAGCGTTGTTGTCAATCGTCCCTCGACTGTTGTAGACCAGAGTGCTGCTCAGTAACACAGCCAGACAGAAGATGTTGGTGCTATGCCTTGGGTCTCCCTGTGATAGAGAAAAACAATCATGGACAGGGGTCCAAGGTTTTTTTGTTTTTTTTTTTGCTATTGTTTAATAATAAACATTACCTGATTTTTTTTTTTTCTATTTGGCTAAGGGTTAGGTCCTAAGCAGGACTTTTATTCAGAAGCTCCCATTCTCCATCTTCATTCATTTACTTGTTTTAATTGTTTGTGCATTTTTAGCATTCATAAAACGCTTGCACTCTGTAGTTTGGCCATCTGTGCAAATTGAATATGGACAGGACAGTTCTGCTGTCACTGGACACGCACGGGCAACAAACTTTAAATCCTGGATTTCAATTTCAGGTGCTCTGATATAGAAGCACCTTCATTTTGTCTTTTAGCTTTGAAGCACTGCACAGTGTAACACTGTTCCAGTGCAGTTTTTTTTTTTTTTATGAATATGGTTAACTCTGCTTTTGAATATTAAAATATTCTTGGCCCATGAAACTGCTTGTGATATCTGATGCTAGTTGTGTTTCAGTAGTTTACTTGTTCCGTCACCTTATCCACGTCTCCGAGTCCCTCTGTGTCCAGCAGCACTAGAGTGGTTCCTGATTTAGTGGGATGGGGCAAACACCACATCCAGATGCCCTTCGTCTTGGACTCAACTGTGCTGCCCAGTGCAAACCCTGATAATGACAATGACTTTTGTGCATGTAATGTCATTCATTTGAACCGCATGATGTTTCTCCTAAGCTTGCTATGTCTGTGGGGTTCTAACCTGTTTGTTTCCCAGCAAGGCGGTTCATCAGGTAGGACTTCCCGGTGCGGTAGAGCCCCACCACAGCAACCACCACCACTGGCTGCTGGATCTGCTGCAGGATCTGCAGTGCTGACTGCTGCACACACAGCTTCCCATCTGACTCCATGTCAATGAAGCACACTGGTTTATCCATGGTCAATGGAGATGGATCTGTCAAAAAGATATGCACATTTTAAACCCTTTAACCCTCTACTGCAAAGTTTTTTAAACCCTATGTTTAGTACATTTTTCTTCAAATGATTACAACCAATTAGAAAGGTTGAAAAAGTATCAAAGAACAGTCCAGTAAGGTGTGGAAGTCAATATCAAGCACCATTAAGAGGTGGGACATCCTTTTATGACACATGGTCACATGAGCACATGGTGTGAGAAGAAGGCAAGATTATTTGCTTTAGTAATGTTATTTAAAATGAAATGAACTGTACATAAATAATATGTGTGTGTGTATGGAGGTGTAGAGAAGACTTTCATCAGGTTTTATGAATTTTTTTATTTTGCATGTTCAGAATTTCATTTTTTCTTAAGGGGTACTTTTCAAGGATGTCTTGGACAATACCTCACATTGGCAATAATGTGTTATAAGAAGGGAGGGGTTCCTGGGTGCACTGGAACACCCAAAGTGATGTGCAAAAAGTGTAACATACACCTCTATTTCACAGTAGAGAAGAACTGCTTTTTGAAGATTCATACGGAGTGAAATCTCATTACATGAAGTACATTATATGACATGGCATGCTACATGATACGATATGCATGTATCAAATCCAATATATGAAAAAAAGTGTTTTCCATTTTTACTTAAAGGGTTAGTTCACCCAAAAATGAAAACAATGTCACCTACCACTAACCCCCATGCCACTCCACACCCGCAAGACCCCACCCACCCCCAGAACACAAAACAAGACAAACCCCTGATGAAATCTGATGGCCGAGCGAGGCCCCCACTGCCAGCAACGCCACCACACCTCCCAAGATCCACAAAGGTACCAAAGACACACTCAAAACCCTAACCTCATCATTACAAAGCGACAAGAACACACCCCGTGCGCCAAAAAAAACAACCGAGCCTCCGGACCCCACCAAAAACATCCCAATCTGCACTCTGAAGACGAACGAAGGCCCCACGGGTGCAGAACGACACAAGGGCGAGCAACAAACGACACCACCTTCATTTTTGGGCGAACCAGCTTTTTGAAAAAGATTTGTAATTTTGTATTGCTCTCTGAGCATTGATAATTTTCTCTATGATTCTGTACCATTGTTGCACAACGTTGCCCTGAGGCAACGAAAATATATTTTTGAGTGGGGGAAGGGTGGGGGAAGGGAAGGGCAGGGGGTCAAAAAAATGTTTTATCATGTGCTATCAAAATGCATGCAGTAGAGCAAGGGTTGGGAACCTTTTTTGACCAAAGAGCCAATTTTTTATTTTTTGTTAATGAATTGAAAAAAAAAATGCAATAAACAATAAATAAGTTGCAATATACAATTAATTGTGCTGGGCTTTCATATGAGGTTGATTTACCACCTGAGGAGCATAAATTCTCTTCAGATTTTTGTAAACGCGTCCAAACGGTCAAATACACACACTGTCAAAATGCCCGTATTGGTGAGTATTCACATAAATGCAATCGATGTAATCACTGTGCGTGGGCGTTGTCTTACACACACACTGGGCCGCATCAAAGATCATAGAACCCAAGAGGCGACACTTTGATACTTTTTGGGCAACAGTCACTAGGTGGCGCTCCGGTAGCGCAGCCGCCATTATGGGCTGAAAATACTAACTGGACCATAGAATCCTTCACATCTTACGCACCCAACATCGGAGAATTTCACTGCCAAATCAGAAGCGAAATAGAACAGTTTTTTTTTTAAATTAAGTCACCAGTAAATTGTGAGGCTTCTACAGTAAATGTTGTATTGTCTTATATATGTTTTATTTTACCAGTTGTGGAATCCAACCATTCATTCATCTGAGGTAACGTAGTTAGCCTACTTTATTGAGTATTTCCATTTTATGCAACTTTACACATTTATTAATAGTAAATTAATAATTAATAATTTTAAGATCATAATATTTGCAGTGAACAATGTATTTTAGACCTAGTGGAGTAATAATAATAATAATAGTATCACTAGGTCTGAATTGAATTAGGCTATATTGTACGTTTTAATGGATCACACTATGAACATAATGATCTTATAACACATGATGCATTGCTGTGTCCGTTATCCCATAATTCACACTTTTGGACACTTTTGCTTTAATGGACATTAGACAACACTGCAAAATCAAGCTGTTATATTCATATATTTATTGTCCAACATTCCCAATTTTTCTGATGCATGTCCTTACTTTAATTTCATATGTTGGTATTAATTCAGTGTTTATAATGCTAATACTTGAACTTCAAAGAATTTTAACCCAAACTGACTGGGTTTCTAGAGAGCAAATTTTTTGTGAAAAAAGTGGAAGACTTAAACACAAAGTGTGTAAAATAAACTGTAAAAAGGATTTGATGATCACTAGTGATAGTATTTTATTCTGCGTTGTCATCATTCAGGTTGGATTTCAGCTTTAATGTACGTTTTTTTTTACAACAAAGCAGCTGATATTGCCATAGAAACTAGTGGACTGCCGATTCGCTTTCACCCCAAAATGGCGGAAACGCAGGGCAGCTGCTGGGCGCCGGTGTTGCAATGGAACGTTCTATTGACTGTCGCTTCTTGTTAGTGTTTATTCTTTGGCCGCATTAATGCACGGGCTTACCTTGGCTTAAGCCCAGGGTCCCGGGCTGAGTGAGGGCCCCGGTGATGAAAAAATGTAACCACATTTTATAATGTGATGACTGTCCCTTTAACATCGCTTTGCTTTGAATACATGTGGGGGTGTTTCAAGTTCTGCGCGTGAAGTGCATTAAGATGCACTGCGTCTAGCAGCAAGCTACTCATAAGCTGTGTCTCATTTCGAAGGCTGCGTCCTCCGGAGGTCGCATCCGACGGTTGCATATGTCATTGAGGCTGTATCATTTCAGGAAAGTAAGTAGGACTCTCTGAACGCAACCTTCGAATGCATCCTTCTTTCACAGGAATTCGGAGGATGCATGAGGTGTATCCTTTGCTGCTGCAGATAGCCCACAATTCTCTGCGTCGCTATTAACAACTGTCATTTATTTGAAAAAAATAAAAATTAAATGGCGGCGTTGGCAAATGTACACAAGTGAAGATGTGTTTAAATGTTATTTTCGTGCTTGTTTTTGTTTTAAACTTTGTTCTTCCTAATATCCTCCTCCTTTGTCTCTAACATACCAAAATAAAACAAGTAAATACATTTTCTTTTCAAATTACTTTACAAATTTATTAATAATTTTCATTCATTTGCTGAGAGCGCAACAAGGCTGCTGTGAACGTGTTGGCATAGCAACGATATACTTCCTGTTTCCTTTCCTGCCTGTGTGTCCTATGAAGGACGTCTCGTTTAATTCTGGCTAAGGACACTCCTTATACCGCATCCTTCATAGGATTCGTCCTCTTGAGGATGCAGCCTTCGAAATAAATGAAATGAGACACAGCTATAGTATCAGTATCTGGACAACGCGAACAGACCGAGTGGCGCTGCCTGATAGGGCTCGTTGACACAGAACGCGTTTTTACTTTGAAAAACACGAGACAAGCAGTGGAGTGGGGGAAACCGCAAGGTCTCGAGACGCTCTGTAGTCTATAATTACTTTTCCTGATAACGCAGTAATGTAACACATTACATTTTAAATTTATGTAATTTGATTACAGTTACTGATGTCAATAAAATTACGTTACTTGCATTACAAGAAAAAAAAATGGTAAAGTGCATTTCTAAAGAAATGTTTGGCGCGGATGCGTCATTATGAATCACTGGAGAACGCGTGGAGGAGGATACGGTCCGCTCCCAAGCGGTGTTGCCAAGTCCGCTTATTATAAGCGACTTTGGGCTTGTTTTTCTGTAAAGTCGCTTACAAATATCGGTAGTCGCGGGTCGCGTTTTTTTGGGCTTGTTTCTAAAGTGTAGTTGCTTATTTGGGCTTGATCCCCCAGCTCCATAATAAGTTGTCAAGCAGATATTTTCTATATGCTATTTAAATGTAGGAGTTTGTCTAGCCGGTTCTCTCTGTCCCTCCCCTTTCCCCATACACACAGGAGACAGCAGAGTTTTTTCTCGTGATCACGACATAAAAGTTCTTTTTACAATGATTGATTCTGAAACACACTGTACACGGATTCTACTGTTGCTATAGACCTTATGTAGCCCCGCCCCTTTTCAGCGCTGCGCTCGTTGTCTTTTGACTTCCGGCTTGTATTTCCACAGCGATATTACAGTTATGAATGAACTGCTCGTTTTAAAATCTTCCCGATCTACTGACATTTGTTAAGACATCTGCTTTAAACATAACAATGCTCATGATAACTTTCATTAACTCTACAACAAGTAAATCCATTTAACCAACTAATTATTCTTTGACAGCGATGCCATAGAAATGTACAGAGCTACCGCAAAACGGAAGTTCAAAGACAATTTTATAAAGATGGCGGCGCGCTTGTTTCTCTGGTAAATAAGGTCTATAGTAACGAACACAACTTTGACGCGCATCTGATCGGCGGATAAAACATGCGCTCATATATCTTGCCAGCTAAATGTTTACTTCACTTAATAATAAAGTTTACAATAAATAAATACATATAGGCTAATCAATCATTGTTCAATAAATGTACGCTTAACATATTGTTTGTGTAATTAACATAATATTCAACAGAGCATCTCAAGCGCAGGCAGAGTGCCTTCAGAAAGATGCCAGATTATTCTATAATTCTAAAGACTTTTAGATTAAACCAACTTTATTTTCCGTACTCATTTAAAAATATTACGGAAGCCCTGAACCGCATGGTGAAAAAAAAAAAAAAAAAAACTTGGTAGGGAGGAAAAAAAAAATCGAAAAGTTATCTCGTTATTTCAACATAATAAGTCGACTTAATATCTCGTTATTTCAACATAATAAGTCGTTATAACGACATAATATCTCGTTATTTCAACATAATAAGTCGTTATAACGACATAATATCTCGTTATTTCAACATAATATCTCGTTATTTCAAGATATTAAGTCGTTATAACGACATAATATCTCGTTATAACGACATAATATCTCGTTATTTCAACATAATAAGTCGTTATAACGACATAATAAGTCGTTATTTCAACATAATAACTCTTTATTATCTATCAAGTATGATAAAGGATGTGCCCGTGATAACGTCCCCAGTGGCGCAATGTTAAAATATTGGACCGCCAGTCTAGCTTTTACTGCGATCGCCGCGGTTCGAATCCGCCTTTTGCCGAGTTCGTTCTTCTCTAGTTTCACTTCACATATCAAAAAAGGCATTTATTTTCAATAGAAATTAAAGCAATGTTATAAAAGTGCAAATAACCTGCCTAAACAAGTGTTTAATAAAATTCAAAGTATTTATTGGGCAGGATTAGCAGCATGTTCGATATTACCCACTAGAGGGCAGAATAAGACAGGGAATCAATTAAACAGCGCAATAGTTATGTTGAACTACTGTTACAATTTGGTGCTCCAAAATCCCAGAGGTTTATCATGGGAATTTGCGTTCATCCCAGGCTAACCTTTATTGAGGTTAAATTTATTAGACCATAAATTTATTAGACATCCTATTTATACTAAATGACAATAGCAGCATTTTCACGATATGCTATTTATACTAGGTGAAAATAGCGATATATTCTATTGACACCATGTAAAAGTAGCTTATCAGTTCTTTGCAAGAAGTGTAAATAGTATTTAGATGCTGTAGGCTGGTATTGGCAGATACTATTTGTACCTCAGTATTTTTGTACAGGATGCAATAATATAATATAGAGTGATTATATTTATTAAAATTATTAAATGGATGCTGCATTATTGGGAGAAAAAAAACCCTCCACTTTCCACCAACCCTACTCAATGAACACTTTTAATATTATTAAACACTTGTTCACATTTTATTTCCACTTTTTGAACATTATTTTCATTTTATTGAAAATGTATATGATGAGAAAATAGGAGTGAGCTCTATTATTGGGTGAGCTCTGCAAAATGCTGATTCGACCCTGCAGCGATCGCTGTAAAAGCCAAAATCTGAAACCCTACATTCTATTGTTACGCCACTGAATACATCGAATTACAACTGTCCCTTTTTAAACTTCAGTGGCCCAACCAGACATTGGAACTATACTGTAAAGAGTGTTTGTCAACAAGGGACGCTATTTGCACTTACTGTAAATAGACACTCCGTGTCCTATTATTTCAATATATTAGCACCTATTTTGATTTTTATATCTTTAGAAAATATTACAAAGCAGTTTGTTTGCAAACCCAGAATAATAATAAAAAAAACCCGCTTAAAAACGTTTTTGGCCCCTGGACTAGTGCATCTCTATGTTTTATTATAGTTCAAATCAGATTGGACACCGGGCTGTAAGTTTGACACCCCTGACATTTGCACTGTAAATTGTTTTATTTACTATGGTCTAATAAATTTTACCTCAATGAAGGTTAGCCTGGGATGAACGCAAATTCCCATGATAAACCTCTGGGATTTTGGAGCACCAAATTGTAACAGTAGTTCAACATAACTATTGCGTTCTTTAATTGATTCCCTGTCTTATTCTGCCCTCTAGTGGGTAATATCGAACATGCTGCTAACCCTGCCCAATAAATACTTTTAATGTTATTAAACACTCGTTAGGCAGGTTATTTGCACTTTTATAACATTGTTTTAATTTTTATTGAAAATGAATGCCTTTTTGATATGTGATGTGAAACTAGAGAAGAACGAACTTGGCAAAAGGCGGATTCGCCTTCGTTTAATTGATTCCCTGTCTTATTCTGCCCTCTAGTGGGTAATATCGAACATGCTGCTAATCCTGCCCAATAAATACTTTGAATTTTATTAAACACTCGTTAGGCAGGTTATTTGCACTTTTATAACATTGCTTTAATTTCTATTGAAAATAAATGCCTTTTTTGATATGTGAAGTGAAACTAGAGAAGAACGAACTCGGCAAAAGGCGGATTCGAACCGCGGCGATCGCAGTAAAAGCTAGACTGGCGGTCCAATATTTTAACATTGCGCCACTGGGGACGTTATCACGGGCACGTCCTTTATCATACTTGATAGATAATAAAGAGTTATTATGTTTAAATAACGACTTATTATGTCGTTATAACGACTTAATATCTTGAAATAACGAGATATTATGTTGAAATAACGAGATATTATGTCGTTATAACGACTTATTATGTTGAAATAACGAGATATTATGTCGTTATAACGACTTAATATCTTGAAATAACGAGATATTATGTCGTTATAACGACTTATTATGTTTGAAATAACGAGATATTATGTCGTTATAACGACTTATTATGTCGTTATAACGACTTATTATGTTGAAATAACGAGATATTATGTCGTTATAACAACTTATTATGTTGAAATAACGAGATAACTTTTCGATTTTTTTTTTCCCTCCCTACCAAGTTTTTTTTTTTTTTTTTTCACCATGCGGTTCAGGGCTTCCGTAAAATATAAATATAACATAATGTGTTTGTTATTTTTATTCGTCACGTAGGATAGGCTGTGATATCATGTGCGTTAAACTGTCTTCCTCCTATCTTCCATTAAAAAGAGGCGCAATACTCCAGATTTCCAAAAAAACAAAACAAAAAAACTTTAATCCAGTTGATATAGGCTAAAACAATCTTGGGATGCTGTTTGAGAAGCGTGTTTATGTGTGTTGTTTCCTACAAATGTAGAAAATACAATAGGTTACACACTATCACTGAATTAAATGACATAGGCTATAAATCATATTTCTTATATAGGCTACATTGAGTGACATTTTTAGGTAAACGAACACTGAAACTGCGATGATTAAAATAGCGTCTTAAAGATACACAATAAGGTTCAAACAGAATACTATACGGTGACATCAAAATTAGTTTTAATAAACAATAGGGGGGGGGGGGGGTCCGTAGAAAAAGTCGCTTGTTTTGGGCTTGTTTTCACAGGCCTGGTTGCTTATTTGTCTCGCGAGATCTGGCAACACTGCTCCCAAGACGAGAGCGGTCCAACCTCGCCTAAACAAGCTAGATTTGATGTTTAGGCTATTTGTTTAGGATCGGGAGGGAAGGTAACTTCTGAACAATACTGTTTTCAAATGTTATTATAAATGTTTTCAGCAATTGTTTCCTGTTTTCAATGCAGTTACATACAAACATAAACACAGTTAAGCTACCACACACATACATTCTACACACAGCAAAGAATGCTTAAGCTGTGTCCGAAACCGCTCACTCGTTCTCCGATTCACTAATCCCTATATAGTGTATGTCATTTCGGAAGCTGACTTAGCCTATAAAAGGTATGTTGAATATGTATAATTATTTGTGGAAGTCACATTGTTGACATTCACTGAGTGAGCTTTATCTATCTCAAATATGTGAATTGAGTACATGATTGTGAATGTTTGGGGAATTGAATTTATGATTTAAATTAATGATGTTTAAACATTTTAATGTACATTAAGGTCCATATAAATTGATTGTGAGTTGATTGAGTAATATGATATGAATGTGCCTGTTCTATTGAAGGCCAGGTTTTCTGTATGCATTTGAATTCTTCCGGAGGGAAGATGGCGAGCCAACCACCCTTGATTGTTGGATCCATCATTTTTTTCCCTTCCCCTAAATTCCAGATTGGGATTGGATAGAACAATTTTTATTTTATTTTTTATTTTTATTTTGCTTCACTCGTTTTTTTGGAACCCAAAAGACAGAAGTGATTTCCACCAAAGGAAACATTATTTTTGGTCATCTGAAAGACTGGACTGAGGAACTTTTAAAAGAAAAAAAAGACAGGCACATACACTGATTACGCACCACACTTAATTGATGTTCTGGTGATAAAAATTGTGTTTTTTGTTACTTCAATACAGTTCGTGTGGAATGGTAATTTGTGTGGTTATCAATAACTTCTGGTTGTGCCATTCACTATACTAGAATTCAGTGAGTATCCAAACCTAGTGTGTACTTACCCTTAGAGAAGGGTTACACCTTACATCCAGACCGTTTTAACTTGTCTGATTGATCTTTTGCTGCATTTAATTTTGAGGAATTAAATGGACAGTTGGCTGTATTTAATTGTGAAGAATTAAAATGATAAATAGTTATCTGACTTTGAGTAGTTAGGCTGAACTAATACATGAATCTATCAGTGGTGACAGGCTTCTGAGGGCAGCCCCCTGCAGGGTGGAGTGGTGTACATTTATTTATTTTTAGTATTATTTATTTTCTTTTTTGCCATAACCTGTTAAGCAAGCTATTGTTAATGTGAAATCTGTGAATTTTTTTGAGGCATTCTATTTATTTTATTTATTTAGTTTTGTATTTAATTTGTTTAAATTATATCTACCCTATTTCTAAGTTCAATGTGTTTATTTATTTAATAAGTTAAAGTTATTTCATTGTGCTTTGACTTATTTACTTAAACTGTTTGTTACTAACAGTTAAACTGTTTTAGGTAATCGTTTGGTGCGTGTGTATGCAGAAGCCTGCGTTTAAAAACTGAGGTGCTGATAGTTGTGGTTTTGTTTTAACGGTTAATGTTGTATAAAAAAATACCAAATGGTTTTGTCACGTGTGGTGCTTTGGTCTAAGAATTGGGCCCATCATCATTTAAATACAATCATGTTTAAAGTCTGTTATTCTGGATGTTAACTTGAATGAATATTTAGTTGCGGGCAGGGGTGGAACACGCAGTTTGCGGGAGCGGGCGGTTCTGGTCAGACATTCAGCGGGTGCAGGTTTAAGAAAACAGTCCCACACAGAGCTCTAGTGTACACCTACGGTGCCCGCCCCACTTTGTTGTCATCAGGGGGCTTTTCTGGCCAACCCCAGCACCTTTGGTGCTTCGGGCTGCAGTGGTTTCCAGTGAGCTCATGAATCAGCGTTCAAATGACACTGCGTCAGGCTTGCACCCTCTGAGGAGGGTCGAAAAGCAGCCAAATTGGTCGTGTCCTGCCAGTAAGCTTCAGGTCACCAAAATGGCTGCTCTAAGTATACCAGAGACCAGCCTCAAAAGGCTGGTTCCCTTTGTGGATTTTCTGGCAGAGTTCAGGCTTCTGCCAAACATATCACAATGGGTCCTGCAGAGTATAGAGAAACTCCATCCCATTAGTCCATCCCGGGCAGAATCTGGTAATGGAGAGTCGGAACAGATGGTCAGTTCACAGTAGCACAGTCGGAACAGATGGTCAATTCGACGTCAAGATGTCGTTCTCGCTCATATGGAAATATTGGGTTGAGGCTGAACGCCCTTCCTGGGTGTGGTATGGGATTCAGTGATGCCTTTCTCTCGCCCACTCATATTGCTGCAATTCTTTCAGTCACACAGTACATAAAGCTACACTGTAAAAAGCCCTTCAAGGGTATTGTCTGTAGGAATAAATTTTAAGAAGTATATTTCTTCCAATAAATTGATTCCCTTTTCTTTTTGAATTAATTTAAGTTTTACATAAGTAAAAAGTGTGAGTGTTTTTGTAAGTTATTATTACCTATCAAAAAATGATTTTACTTTACTTTACAATTAATTGCTTCTACAAAACTTTATTTAAGTGTTTATATCCAAAGTAAAACGTCACGACCCGCCCAGGCCCCCACATGCTGCAGCAGAACAACAAGATCGTTAATGGTCGTTGTCACCTGTACCGGACCAGTTTCGGATTTCTGTGGAGTTTTTGAGGGCTTTATACAATGTGCAACCGAAGTAAGTAAGTATTTACATTGCATAAAGTTAGGTTTTAGCCGAATGAGCACGCATTTATTGCACTATAAAATGTAATAGCGTCGCCCGGTTTCAGACAGTAACATTAAGTTTGTCAGTTTTGCAGGCGCCGCATGAGGCCTTACTGAAGGTCTTGACATTAACATTAAAAGTTACGTTAACTGCTAGGTTTGTAGTTACTGTTGTTGTCCCTGCATGATTGAAAAAGATGAGGACATAATATATTCCTGGCGTCTCTCTGCAACGAGGTATCATGAAATTTCGTAAATATGTATACGTGTGTGTTGCTCTCTCCTCGAGAGGAGAGCAGCTGTTTATGGACCTAGTCAAGTCAAGTCACCTTTATTTATATAGCGCTTTTTACAATGCAGATTGTGTCAAAGCAGCTTTACATTGATAACTGGTATATAATTTTTCCTTTTAAAGAATAGTGTCAATGCAGGCAGATCAAAAGCACTGTTGAAATGTCAAGGATACTGTTGAATATCAAATGTCAAGTCAAATTAAATTAAATTAGGGCTGCACGATTAATCGTATTTTATCACGATAACGATATCTGCTTCTCTCGATTGATTTTAAATAATCGTCACGATATTGGTCCGCTCTATGAAAATGAACATAATTTGGAAATATTGGAAGTAATATTAGGAATTTCGCTGTTTTATCTTTTGAAGTTCCTAAAGGTTTTACCAGTTTTCATAATGTTGATCAGCTAGAAATGATTTTTCTTTGCTTTACGAATTTGCCGGGCAATTTGAATCTGGTTTGTCTTATTGCAAACGAATTGTGTTGCTTTAAAATCTAATGTGAATACATATTACAAAGCGCTCACCAAAACCATGTTTTGTATTGATTTACCATCTAACGAAGTTATCATAGTTGGTTAAATTTAAGTCTTTGTGCCACCTACAGGCCTTTTGGGTGAAGTGTAGGTTGGTAAAGAACTTGCAAAATAGCCATAGTTACATTACTCTTGATAGAATAAACATGATTAATAATCGTGATTATAATTTTGAGGAAACTGTGGCACTAGCTGCCGCATTTTGTACGAGCTGTAGTTTATTTATCAAGCGGGAGGAACAACCACCCAGTAGAGCGTTACAGTAATCTAACCTTGAGGTCATGAACGCATGAACTAACTGTTCTGCATTTGTCATTGAGAGCATATGTCGTAGTTTAGATATATTTTTAAGATGGAAGAATGCGGTTTTACAGATGCTAGTAACATGGCCTTCAAATGAAAGATTGGTATCAAAGAGCACACCCAGGTTCCTAACTGACGACGAAGACTTAACAGAGCAGCCATCAAGTGTTAGACAGTATTCTAGGTTATTACGTGAAGAAGTTTTTGGTCCAAAAATTAGAATCTCTGTTTTTTCTGAATTTAGTAGTAGGAAATTACTGGTCATCCAGTTTTTTATATCAGCTATACATTCTGTTAATTTTGTGAATTGGTAAGTTTCGTCAGGGCGTGAAGAAATATAGAGCTGAGTATCATCAGCGTAACAATGAAAACTAACGCCATGCTTCCTAATGATATCTCCCAGGGGTAGCATGTACAGAGTGAAAAGCAACGGTCCTAGTACTGAACCTTGCGGTACTCCATATTTAACTTGTGATTGATATGACATCTCATCGTTTACTACTACAAACTGATAACGGTCAGATAAGTATGATTTGAACCATGCCAATGCAATTCCACTAATGCCAACATAGTTTTCAAGTCTATTTAAGAGAATATTGTGATCGATAGTGTCAAATGCAACACTAAGATCCAGTAACACTAATAGAGAGATACAACCACGATCTGATGATAAGAGCAAATCATTAGTAACTCTAATGAGAGCAGTCTCAGTACTATGGTACAGTCTAAATCTTGACTGGAAATCCTCACAGATATTATTTCTTTCTAAAAAGGAACATAGTTGCGATGAAACTGCCTTTTCTAGTATTTTTGACAGAAAAGTAAGATTTGAGATTGGCCTATAATTGACTAATTCTTTAGGATCTAGTTGTGGTTTTTTAATAAGAGGTTTAATAATAGCCAGCTTAAAATTTTTTGGTACGTATCCTAATGACAAAGATGAATGAACAATATTAAGAAGGGGATCTATGACTTCTGGAAGCATCTCTTTCAATAGCTTAGTCGGTATAGGGTCTAACATACATGTTGTTGATTTTGATGATTTAACAAGTTTAGACAATTCTTCCTCTCCTAAAGCAGTAAATGAAATGAATTTTTCCTCAGGGACACTACAATGCAATGTCTGACACGATACTGTAGTAGACGGTTGCATGGTTATAATTATCTCTCTAATATTATCAATCTTGCAAGTAAAGAAGTTCATAAAGTCATTACTGCTGTGCTCTTTGGAAACATCAGAAGTTGAAGCTTTATTTCTTGTTAATTTAGCCACTGTATCAAATAAATACCTAGGGTTGTGTTTATTTTCTTCTAAGAGTTTTGAAAAATAGGCAGATCTAGCAGTTTTTAAGGCCTTTCTGTACTCAATCATTTTCTCTCTCCACGAAATGCGAAATACTTCTAGTTTAGTTTTCTTCCAGCAACGCTCCATTTTTCTGGCTACAGTTTTTAGGGCCCAAGTGTGCTCACTGTACCATGGCATTGGATTAAATTCCTTAATCTTTTTTTAAACGCAAAGGAGCGACTGAATCTAATGTGCTGGAAAAGACAGAGGCAATAGTTTCTGTTGCAACATCGAGGTTTTCTAAGCTGTCTGGTATGCTAAGGTGATGAAACTGATCAGGAAGCTTATTTATAAAGCGATCTTTAGTGGTAGAAGTGATGGTTCTACCATAATTATGGCAGGGAGGCAGTTTAGCTGCCTTGACTAAATGTAGTATACACAAGACTAGATAATGATCTGAGATGTCGTCACTCTGCTGCAGAATTTCAACGGCGTCAATGTCGATTCCATGTGACAATATTAGATCTAAAGTATGATTACGACAATGAGTGGGTCCCGACACGTGTTGTCTAACACCAATAGAGTTTAGAATGTCTGTAAATGCCAATCCCAATGCGTCTTTTTTATTATCTACATGGATATTAAAATCACCAACAACAAGGACTTTATCCGCACCCAGTACTAACTCTGATAGAAAATCAGCAAATTCTTTGATAAAGTCTGTATTGTGCCCTGGTGGCCTGTATACAGTAGCCAGCACAAATGTCAACTTACATAATGTTACGTAAAGCACCATCACTTCAAAGGAATTATATTTGAAAGACTTTTGACTAATACTGTAAATATTACTATAAATTACAGCTGGACTCATTTAAAGTAATGTAATCGTCCGGTTTTAGCCAGGTTTCTGTCAAACACAGCACATCTAGATTATTGTCTGTGATAATAAGTGCTTTTGAAGAAAGTGATCTAATATTTAACAATCCAAGCTTTATCATTTGTTTATCATTATTATCTCGATTTTTTTATTTGTTGAACATCAATTAAATTTTTTCCATTAAATGGGTTTGGAAGTTTTTTGTTTTTATTAATTCGGGGTACAGACACAGTCTCTATGTGATAATATCTAGGTGTAAGAGTTTCTATGTGTTGGGGTTTATCTGACTTCTGTAACGTGAGGCAGCTAGCCTCACGTTAGTCCATTTTAACATTGTTTTGTCAGGTTTTTTTTAAACGCTTTAAGTTAATCTGTTGATATATTTGTCTGAAATATTTTGAAACCATTTGTTAAAGTAAAAAGATTAAATATTTCTTTTGCATTGCAATAACATTAATGATCCTGATATTTTCATAAATAAACTCTTCTTTCATTTGTGTTGCTTCTTTAGAAGACCATCAGATCTACTGGGAGGAGGAGTTCATGGAGTAGGTAAGCTCTTTAGTAGGTAGGAATTGAGGTAAATGTTTCAGAGGTTTGTTGTTATGTGTCATTTAGAGGAATTAAGGTAACCAAAAGTCAGTTATTGAGAGCCGGGGAAAAAAGGAAAAAAAAAAAAAATCAACCCCTTCGATTTTTTTAATGACAGATGGGATGGCCTTGTAAATTATGCAGCGCTGTTGTACCAGCAAAGACTGATATTCTAAAACATTATAGACTGCATCATGGGACTTTTGGACACAGCCATGCCTTGCCTTGTATACATATAGACTGCCCATGCTCTTTTAAAAACTGGAGTAGCTTCCGCTGTCACTTATCACGACAACATCCAGCAGTTGACTCACTTAACTCACTCAAGTAACTATTTTCTTTACCTGCCTATTATGTCAAAAATCTGGATTCCCTAGCGAAAAGGAGTTTTTTGAACACATTAGTCCATCATCTGAAGAATAATGAGAATGTAAAGTGTGTTTTTGCAGGGTGCGATCACCAAACAAATGTGTATGGGACTTTCGCAACACACAAACACAGGAAGCATATGCCACATACTTCACAAGATTTCAAACCAGGCATTATTTGTGAAAGGCAGTTAACTGAATAGGAGGAGTCACTTGTTTTTGAAGCCTCTGAAGAGGATGATGATCACAATGATACCAATTATCAAGTCTCTTGCTCAGATGCTCACGAAGAGGATGATGGAAGCAATATGGTTGTAGAGTACATAGCATCCCTCCTTTTGAAATTAGAAAGTGTTCATAATGTTTCAATTCGGTGCATTGATGAACTGGTAGATGATCTTCACTTCATAGCAAGTTCTGCATCCATAACTGCAATAAGATATTGATGTTTCACACTTAAAGAAAAATAATTGTACGATTACTGACACGTTTGTAACATCTCTAGTGGAAGAACTGTGCAAATCAAATCCACTAAGCACAGCACTTAGTGCTGGTGGTCCTCTTTCATCATCATTTAGAAGGTGACAGTATTATAAAGAGAAATTTGAAGTTGTTGAGCCCGTTGAATACATCCTTGAACCAAATGAAAAGAGAAGTTTCCAGTATATCCCAATTCTCCAGTCCTTAGTTCAGATTTTGGGTAAAGAAAATCTCAGAGAAAAAGTTCTGAGTAAAGAACAGGACCAGTTGTCATCTATTCAATATGGATCATATCGTGATGGTACCGTCTATAAAGAGAATTCCTTTTATTCTGAAGAGCTAAGAATTGCACTTGTGCTGTATGTAGATGACTTTGAAATTTGTAACCCACTGGGAACATCAAGAAAAAAGCATAAAATCACAGCTTTATACTGGGTCTTTGGCAACATCCCTCATTCATCGCGATCCACTCTTAACTCCGTATACTTGGCCCTTTTATGCAAAGCAGTTGACATCAAAAGATTTGGCTACGCTGAAGTGCTTGCTCCTTTGTTAAAATACACTGCTATTTTGGAGCGTGACGGTGTCTACATTTCCAGTGTTGGACAACATGTTAAAGGCTCTGTGATTTCTGTAGTCGCTGATAACCTTGGGGCACATTCAATTTGTGGACTTGTGGAAAATTTTTGTGGACCATTCATTTGTAGAATTTGTCTTGGAGAGCGATCAGAATTTTAAAGTAAGGAGGTGAGGTCAGGTGCATTTCCTGCTCGGACCAAAGAGAATCATGCCACTCATTTATTGACTGTTAAAGAAAATCCTGCTTTGACACACTGTTACGGTGTAAAAAATGCTTGCCCACTTACTGAAAATCTGAGCTATTTCCACTGTGTGACTGGCTATCCACCCGATATATTGCACAATATTTTTGAAGGCATCGTTCCCTTGGAATTGGGTCTGTGCTTCAGTGTTTTTTTCTCAAAGAAATATTTCACTTTCAGTGAACTTAACAGTGCCATCACACAATTTCCGTATAAATGGGCTGACAAAACTGATTGTCCTCAGCCATTGCCTACAACCTTTTCCTCAAAAAAGAAGATTGGAGGAAACGCACATGAAAATTGGGCCCTCATACGACTGCTGCCATTCATTATTGGACACAGAATACCTTTAAATGATCCAGCCTGGCTTCTACTCATGTCTTTAAAAGACATTATTGAACTTGTTGTTGCCCTAGTCCACAACGAAGAAAGTGTTGCATATCTTGACTCAAAAATTTCCGAACACCGACACAGATTCCAAGAAGTATTTCCTAATGAAGGGTTAATTAACATCAATTAAATTTTTTCCATTAAATGGGTTTGGAAGTTTTTTGTTTTTATTAATTCGGGGTACAGACACAGTCTCTATGTGATAATATCTAGGTGTAAGAGTTTCTATGTGTTGGGGTTTATCTGACTTCTGTAACGTGAGGCAGCTAGCCTCACGTTAGTCCATTTTAACATTGTTTTGTCAGGTTTTTTTTAAACGCTTTAAGTTAATCTGTGATATATTTGTCTGAAATATTTTGAAACCATTTGCTCAAGTAAAAAGATTAAAAAGATTTCTTTTGCATCGCAGTAACATCAATGATCCTGATATTTTCATAAATAAACTCTTCTATCATTTGTGTTGTTTCTTTAGAAGACCATCAGATCTACTGGGAGGAGGAGTTCATGGAGTAGGTAAGCTCTTTAGTAGGTAGAATTGAGGTAAATGTTTCAGAGGTTTGTTGTTATGTGTCATTTAGAGGATTTAAGGTAACCAAAAGTCAGTTATTGAGAGTCAGGAAAAAAAAAAAAAATCATCCCTTTCTATTTTTTAATGACAGATGGGATGGCCTTGTAAATTATGCAGCGCTGTTGTACCAGCGAAGACTGATATTCTAAAACATCATAGACTGCATCATGGGACTTTTGGACACAGCCATGCCTTGCCTTGTATACATATAGACTGTCCATGCTCTTTTAAAAACTGGAGTAGCTTCCGCTGTCACATCCAGCAGTTGACTCACTTAACTCACCTCAAGTAACTATTTTCTTTACCTGCCTATTATGTCAAAAATCTGGATTCCCTAGCGAAAAGGAGTTTTTTGAACACATTAGCCATCATCTGAAGAATAATGAGAATGTAAAGTGTGTTTTTGCAGGGTGCGATCACCAAACAAATGTGTATGGGACTTTCGCGAAACACAAACACAGGAAGCATACGCCACATACTTCACAAGATTTCAAACCAGGTAATATTTGTGAAAGGCAGTTAACTGAATAGGAGGAGTCACTTGTTTTTGAAGCCTCTGAAGAGGATGATGATCACAATGATACCAATTATCAAGTCTCTTGCTCAGATGCTCACGAAGAGGATGATGGAAGCAATGTGGTTGTAGAGTACATAGCATCCCTCCTTTTGAAATTAGAAAGTGTTCATAATGTTTCAATTCGGTGCATTGATGAACTGGTAGATGATCTTCACTTCATAGCAAGTTCTGCATCCATAACTGCAATAAGATATTGATGTTTCACACTTAAAGAAAAATAATTGTACGATTACTGACACGTTTGTAACATCTCTAGTGGAAGAACTGTGCAAATCAAGTCCACTAAGTACAGCACTTGGTGCTGGTGGTCCTCTTTCATCATCATTTAGAAGGTGACAGTATTATAAAGAGAAATTTGAAGTTGTTGAGCCCGTTGAATACATCCTTGAACCAAATGAAAAGAGAAGTTTCCAGTATATCCCAATTCTCCAGTCCTTAGTTCAGATTTTGGGTAAAGAAAATCTCAGAGAAAAAGTTCTGAGTAAAGAACAGGACCAGTTGTCATCTATTCAATATGGATCATATCGTGATGGTACCGTCTATAAAGAGAATTCCTTTTATTCTGAAGAGCTAAGAATTGCACTTGTGCTGTATGTAGATGACTTTGAAATTTGTAACCCACTGGGAACATCAAGAAAAAAGCATAAAATCACAGCTTTATACTGGGTCTTTGGCAACATCCCTCATTCATCGCGATCCACTCTTAACTCCGTATACTTGGCCCTTTTATGCAAAGCAGTTGACATCAAAAGATTTGGCTACGCTGAAGTGCTTGCTCCTTTGTTAAAATACACTGCTATTTTGGAGCGTGACGGTGTCTACATTTCCAGTGTTGGACAACATGTTAAAGGCTCTGTGATTTCTGTAGTCGCTGATAACCTTGGGGCACATTCAATTTGTGGACTTGTGGAAAATTTTTGTGGACCATTCATTTGTAGAATTTGTCTTGGAGAGCGATCAGAATTTTAAAGTAAGGAGGTGAGGTCAGGTGCATTTCCTGCTCGGACCAAAGAGAATCATGCCACTCATTTATTGACTGTTAAAGAAAATCCTGCTTTGACACACTGTTACGGTGTAAAAAATGCTTGCCCACTTACTGAAAATCTGAGCTATTTCCACTGTGTGACTGGCTATCCACCCGATATATTGCACAATATTTTTGAAGGCATCGTTCCCTTGGAATTGGGTCTGTGCTTCAGTGTTTTTTTCTCAAAGAAATATTTCACTTTCAGTGAACTTAACAGTGCCATCACACAATTTCCGTATAAATGGGCTGACAAAACTGATTGTCCTCAGCCATTGCCTACAACCTTTTCCTCAAAAAAGAAGATTGGAGGAAACGCACATGAAAATTGGGCCCTCATACGACTGCTGCCATTCATTATTGGACACAGAATACCTTTAAATGATCCAGCCTGGCTTCTACTCATGTCTTTAAAAGACATTATTGAACTTGTTGTTGCCCTAGTCCACAACGAAGAAAGTGTTGCATATCTTGACTCAAAAATTTCCGAACACCGACACAGATTCCAAGAAGTATTTCCTAATGAAGGGTTAATCCCAAAGCACCATTTCTTAGAACACTATCCTGCATTAATATATGCTTTTGGACCTGTGATTGTTTTCTGGACAATGAGGTTTGAAGCGAAACACAGCCAATTTAAGCAGATTGTGAGACATACCGGCAACTTTAAGAACATTCTCCTTTCTCTGGCCACAAAGCATCAGGTTATGATAAGTCACCACCTGCATTCCACAGCAGTTGTGCCTGCTCTGAGTGTTGTAAGAGTCACATCAGTGCCATTAGATGTCCTGCATGTAAATGTTCAGGAATCAATCAAGCATCTGTTTCCTTGTCAGTCTCAAGTACAGCTGGCTGATACAGTCACCTTCCATGGAACAAGTTCAGAGTTCAGAGTTCAGAGAATCTTTATTGTCTATCAACAATGATAGAAATTTTTCTTAGGTTAAGAGGCTCTCATACAATACAACATAACAATACATACATACAATCCACAACACAGTTCATTGTAAAACAAAACACCCTAGAATTAAAAACACAAAATCACTTAACCTTATTTAAAATAGTTACTGCATTGGACACAAAAGAATTCCTGTAAGCCTTCTTCCTAGCCAAAGGAATTCTAAACCGGCATCCTGATGGAAGTAACTGAAAAGCATTGTAAAGAGGATGTGTACAATCTGAGATAATATAAACTGCTTTCCTCTTAACTGCCGCATAATAAAGATTTGAAAGCTGAAGCTGTGAGACCCCAATAATCTTTGATGCCTGCTTAATAATTCTTGATAATTTTTCCTTATTTCCAGCTGAGAGTAGACTATACCAAGAAACGATATTAAATGTCATGACAGATTCCACAAGTGACCGATACACTGTAGTCATGATATCCTGTCTAACATTAAATCTTTTCAGCTGTCTCAGAAGAAATAAACGCTGATTAGCTTTCTTACAGACACCATTCACATGTTGTGTAAAAGATAATTTGCTGTCAATCATAGTGCCCAAATATGTAAAGGATTCAACCTGCTCCACTTCCTGCCCCCCTAACCTAAGTGGTTCACAAAGTGAAGAATAAGTTTTGGATGGATGAACCCCCCCACAGCACAGCTCTTTAGTCTTATTTATGTTCAGTTTTAAGGAACTGTCATGGAACCAACCAACCATGGATTCAACAAATTGCCTATATGACCAGGGACTGCTTGTCTGTCATACAAGCCACCAACGCCATGTCATCTGCGTATTTCAAGAGTGATATGCCCTTAATTCCACACATGATTTCATTTGTGTATATGGAAAAAAAAATAGGTGATAAGACACAACCTTGTGGAACTCCCGTATTTATAATAATACTACTAGATTTGTGGTCATCCATTCTAACATATTGGGGTCTATTTGTTAAAAAATCCTTAATCCATTGCACAAGAGTCAAGTTAACTTGCAATTTTTGAAGACGGTCCAACAATAAATTAATATTAACTGTGTTGAAGGCAGATGTAAAATCCATAAATAAAATCCTAACAAGCGAGTTGGGAGCATCCAAATGTCTAGTAACAGTATCTAGAAGAGTAAGACAAGCATCTTCAACACCCCGTTTTGACTTGTAAGCGAACTGAAGCGGGTCTAAACACTGACCTACACTGGCAGAGAGCTCTCCTACTACCACCCTCTCCATACATTTACCGAGAACCGAGGTGAGTGCCACAGGTCTAAAATTCTCCATCTCTTTAGCATTAGATTTTTTAGGAACAGGAATTATCATCGTCTCTTTCCATGCTTTTGGAACATGTCCAGTGTTCAATGACCACTGGAAGAGCTGAGTCACCATTCCACCTAATTGAGCTGAGCACTCCTTCAATATACGGCTACCAAGACCATCTGGGCCTGGAGCTTTCCCAGGCTTTAGTCTAGAAAGAATGGAAATGACCCTTTGCTCATCCACACTGAAGGAGTGGGAACATTGATATCTTTAATCAGGTCCCAGACCTTCACAGAGCTAATCACATTGAACCTTGCATAAAAATTGTTCAACTGTTCAACAAAGGTAGGATCTGAACACTGCACACGAGCTGAAACCTGCTTTCCCATCATCATATTAAGATTCTGCCATGCAGTTTTTGTATTCCCTCTTGTAAATTTCTCCTCCATTCTATCTTTATATCAGAGCTTGGCTACCCTTGTTTTAATCTTCAATTCCTTCCTCAATTCATTTACACGCCTTTTGTCACCTTCAATAAATGCCTTTTTTTTTAAGATTGATACAGTGTTTCATTTCTTTATCAACCCATGGCTTATTGTTTGGATAAAGTTTCACCTCTTTAGTTGGAATAACATTACCAGCACAAAAAGACATATATGAACAAACTGAATCATTAAGTAAGTCCAAATTCCCCTCGCTGCTCCGGAAAAACATCTCCCAGTCAGTTGCTTCAAAACACCCCCTCAGAGTTTCCACAGAGTCATTATTCCAAACCTGAATGGTCCTTGTTTGAATCTTATGTGATTTCAGTCGCTGTCTGTATTTTGGCAACAGTAATATTACATTATGATCTAAAAAGCCCAGAGCAGGAAGGGATTTAGAAACGTATGCACCAGGAATATTACCAAAACACAAATCCAGCATTCTGTTCAAACGTGTTGCAACTGTAACATATTGTTCTAGCTGTGGAAGAAATGATCCAACATCACAGCTATTAAAATCTCCAAGCAAAAAGATAGGCTGATCAGCTGCTCTGGACACAGCGTTGTTATAACTGACCACAATCCGTTCAGCTGCAAGGGCATTATCAGGGCCAGGAACATAAGCAAGAATCACAGTCACTTGAGTGAACTCACGAGGTAAATAATGAGGTCGAAACGACACAGTCATAATCTCATAGTGTTGTGAGCAATCAGTCTCTCGCACCGTGAAATTAGTTGCCCATTTATCATTTACGGCCATGCAAAGACCGCCTCCGATAGCCTTCCCTGTTTTCACAGTGTCCCGGTCATATCGTATAAAAGTAAATCCATCCAAACTCAATGAAACATCTTCAGACAACCACGATTCAGTGAAGCAAAGCAAACTTGTGTTTCGAAAGTCCGAATCAGTCTTCATCAAGACAGACTGTTCATCTACCTTGTTCCGTAATGAACGCACATTTGATAAAATAAAAGCAGGTAAAGGTAGCTTACGTCAACGTCTTCTCACCTGGTTTCTAATACCTCCTCTTGATCCTCTTTTCCGTGGAATTCTTTTCCTTAGCAAATGCTCGGGTATTAAATCCAGAAGTGGCGAAATAGGTATTGACTGTTGACGGTATTGACAAGGTACTCAAAAGGCATGATCGTGGCCTATGGTTGTACTGCTGGTCTTCCCTTTTTGGGGAAAAGGTGCATTTTATTGTGAAAACACTCATGTCCTGGTATGATGAACACTATCGTGGATTTCATCTTGAGAAGACCGATCACATAACTCTTGTTGAACAACAAAACCTTAGTGATGTTTGTCCTCTGTCAGCCTATATTGTTGCAGGAAAGCTCATGGTGACATTAAAGTGCCACATCTGTCTCCTGTGTTGAGTATGACTTTGTATAACATATTTGTTTCTTCTGTCTTTCTAGACATGGAACCAACAGTCAGATTCCGGGTCCTCATTGATCACGAGGTCAAAAAACTTACACTCAACAGTGGCATACCCTCAACTGTGGATGAATTGGTTGCAGCCATAAAAGAACAATTTGCCATCACCACGGAAATCAGTCTTCAGTACAAAAATGAAGAGTTTGATGACTTTTTCACCCTAACGACCACAAAGGAACTTAAAGATAAAGACACACTAAAAGTAGTGTGTGTTCCGCTAAACATAACACTGACCCTTGTTCCCCAGGAAAGCACCCCTGATACCTCCAGTGTGTACTCTTTGTCCGAGTCTGTGACACACTCTGACGCCTCAGATGATACTGTGATTCTGTCTCCACCCTCTGAAAGGCAAAATCCATGGCCTGCTGTATTTCCAATTCCAACTTTCTCACACAATACTGAGCTGGCTTTGAGTCAAGGTAATGAGATTTATTTAAGAGATGGCACCCTACTGACATCACCCAGTGTCAAAGCGAATATCTTGGAGCGCCTGGCAGAGGCCATGTTTTGCTACACAGCGTACCCCAATGATGCCCAGAGGTCTGCAGTAGCACAGGCACTAATAGAAAAGCATCCCTGTTTGAAGGAGCCTGGATCTTTTAATGGAATTTCTGGGTGGCAACAAAGCCTGAAATACAAATGTGGAAACTATCGTACCAAACGTAAAGCATTGGGAAGCCCTGAACTCCTGATAAACTCAATGAAATACAAGATGGGAGATGACAGAAAACACGCTAAAAACATCAAGAAACGGAAGATGGCAGAAGTGAATTACCTGGCTCAGCACCCTTCTGGTGAAACAGACAGCAGCCTTGAGAATGTGAGGCTTGACCTAATAGAAGCCAGCAAGAAAAGGGACGTCAAAAGCATAAATGACATGATGGCCAGGACATATAGCTGGAGAAGAATGGAAGTGGTTGTCCAGTCCCCAGATGTGGCAAAATTTAAAGAAAGATGGCCTGCCCTCGTTGAACCATTCCAGGTAAATGATTTATTACTGACATGCTGCTCACTATTTTTTTTTTTAAAAAGGCAAATAATAGTGAACAAGGTTGTTTATGTGATGCTAGACACACTTTTTGCTGAACACATACTGAAGACCTACCCCACATATTTTATTGAGTATTGGATTGCATAAAAATGAAAGGTTGCCAATTCTTTACACATCTTGAGTGTTCCAAATAACAGTCAAACAATTGATGTATTACAGATAGGGCTGGGCGATATATCGCATGCGATTCTCACGCGCATTTCGTCAGTAAAGCCGGTTCCCTGATTACCGCTAAATCGCCATCACCTGCTTTCAAATGGAGCGCCTTTTAATAGACAGAGCTGTAGTTCACGGACAAGCCACGCAAAATCGCGTTCAGTATCGAAGATGAATCGACTTCGATAATGAACCCGATTTTGCATGGCTTGTCCGTGAACTACGGCTCTGTCTATTAAATGGCGCTTAGTGACGAAATGCGCGTGAGAATCGCATGCGATATATCGCCCAGCCTGCAGGTGTGCTGCAGTTCCACTGGAATCAGTGTTTATGTCCCAGCTGGACAAGTACACTCCAAAACTTCTCGACCTGTTTAGTGCGAAGGGTGGAGCGGTTGGTCAACACATCAAGAACTTGTTAATGGAACTGATACAGGTGAGGCAAAAGTGGTAACAATGTTGCAGGGGCATATTAATACAAATAAGTACTTTATTCTCTTGTCTTGCCTAATTGGGTGAATATTGCAAAAAAAAAAAAAAAACATTTTTGTTTACAGCTCCTAATTAATTTTAAGGTTAAATATTAAAAAAATAAAATGTATATATATGCTCTGTTGAATAGGTAGTACAGACCCACACTGTTAATGGCATTGTATGTTTGTAGTTATATTGCCCTGCAAGATTCAATTTTTCATTATTCACTTACCAACTATAGGATCCAAGTACCTCTGTGGTGAAGAAGAGAGATGTGACTCTGAGATGCCTCACTTGAATACATGGGAGAGAGTGGGCAAGAACTCATCTCTGACTACTATGTAAATATTGTTTACAAAGGCATAGGTTCAACTTTTTTTTTTTCCTTAGATATCAATCTTATGTCTGTCTGAGTTTAGTACGGAGCTGGAGTTGGGGATTGGTTAGCTTGTCTTAGAACAAATACTATAATTGGGTGAAATGGCTAGTCTGGCTCTGTCAAAAGTTCAAAAATACACCTACAAACACCCAAATGTATGTGCAGGAACCAGTGTCCAACATTAACCTTTTGGTCTTCCAGTGGCTAGTAGACTTTGATTTAAGAAAATACTGTCATATTTTTCAACCACAGCTTCACAGAAGTAAAATCCTTGTTTTACATTAATGCAGGAGTCATAATCATCTGATGAGTGGCAATTTCAGATACTTTTACTTAACCACACCTATGTGTTACCAGCTGAACCCTCTCCCCTTTAAGGATTTAGGCCTTGGAGGTTACTTGTGTATGTGATGTAGTCTAGCAGGTTTGTTGTGGCTAAGTGAGTCTCTACTGAAAGTTGTACTATGAAGCCAGTTCAACAGGCCATGGCTTTCTGTGCTGGAGCTGGCTCGAACCAAACTTAAAACCTTTTGTGAACTTTTAATGTGTGATTTTATTGAAGGCTTTTGAAGATTGTTCTCTGTTGCCACTTATTATTCTGTTTATGTCTCATACAGGGAAAAACGGAGAGCAGTGTCCACGAGGACTTGAAAATGCACAATATATGCAGATATATGTCTGCCGTGAACCAGATGCAGTGGGCATCATCATTGAGGGAATCCCAGTGCTTACTGATCTTGGAAATCTGGCCAGGGCATGTTGCCTGCTTCTGGGGATGACATATGCTCTGAACCTGCCAGTATCCACCACAACTCTGCAAAACATTTGAGGTGTTCCATAAGACTTTTTGTGGGACTTGACACACTGCGCCCAAAGCCTTCCTCCCGATTCATGACACTAAAAAACAAACTTCTGAGTTAGTTGGTCAAATGCCAGCCTCACACTCATAAATGGCTATCTTGTTGTGTTTTTCAGAGTTTTTAAGAAGATTGTTCTGGATGTTTAATTGTTAATTGGCTGCAGTTCAGAAGTTCTGTTATAAAAACCATTTTATGGTAAAATGTTTTAATACATACTAAGATATACTGTACTGTGCACTTACAGATTGAAGCTGAAGTCAGTTCTTTCATGTCAAATGCCGTGATCTGGCTTCCCTGTGTTTTATTTTAATATCCTTGTAAGGATATATTGTAAGATGCTTTTGTTTTTTTTGTTTTTTTTGTTTGATGTTTGATGTTTTCTTTGCTTCACCACTCTTGCTCGGTGGGCAGTTTAACTGAGAACAATGTGGTGGTCAAGCACAGACCTCTTCAGTTCCTGGATAAGCCTCCAGCTGCTGGGCACTTGAGCTGAAGTCAGTTCTGTTATGTCAAATGCTGAGGTCAGAGGCCCTTTATTTTATTTTATTGTCAAATGTTTTAGTAGAATATGGCACAGATTGTACTTAAAACGTGTTCTTGTATTAGTTTATTATGTTTTAATACATATGAAAAGGTACTGTACTGTGCACTAAAGTTAGTCCTTTTATGTAAATCGCTCAGGTCAAGAGTCACTGTATTTTAATGTCAGTGTTAAGAGTACACAGATTGCACTTTGAAGGTGTTCTATGCTGCACTTAAAGATGGTCAGAAGTTTCTGTAATTTTTAATGTTAAAATGTTTACATTACCATTATTGTGTTACATTAACATTAAAATTGATTACAGAAAATTAGTGCACCCAATTGTTTGTACATGGCAGCTGTTTATTATATACATACAGTAATAAACGTTGGAAATGAAATATCCTCTCTTTCCTTATTTATTAAAGTTATGGCAATGCTAACTAATTATTTCAAGTGGACTTGAAGAAATAATTTGTCTAAATTAATGAGAGTAAATTAATTAATTAAAATCAAAAAGTTTACATTTTTTATTTTAAATGTTACTTATTTTAACTAAGTATGATTTGGTCAATTATGCTACTCTTTGTCACAATGGTTAAACTCAAATGTTTTGCTTTATCTTGTAGACACTACTTCATTTTTTAGCTTGCAGTAAAATACATAATATTGATTTTTACCAACTCAAAATACCAAGAAGTTCGCTAAACTTACAAAAAGTAGTTGGAAAATGTTGCCTTAATTTTTTTTAGTTGAATCTAAGCAACAGTTTTTACAGTGTAGGCAAGTAACTCACTGTAAAACAGTTTTCTAAAACTGTTGGTTCTAATAGCAGCTGTGTCCAACATGATAACATTTTGGTCTGCTGTAAATGAAACCCACTTTGTATGATCAAGATCACGCAGTGGTGTCTCCACGCCTTAGTTATATGGAGGATTATATTGGTTCCTGTTCCAGGGCCCTGTGTTAGGAGCTCAATGTCATCGAGTCACTCTCATGTCAGACGCTCTCACAGGCTGGGGAGCGGTAATGGAGGCCACTCAGTTCAAGGGCTGTGGAGGAGTCATCCTCTTTCTTGGCACATAAATTGCCTAGAGATGATGGCGGTCTTCAATGCATCGAAGTTCCTCCTCCCAGACCTGAGAGGTCATCATGTGCTTGTCCAGACAGACAACACATCTGTGGTCTTGTATAAATTGACAGGGGGGCAGACCTGCCAACATGTACGCATTTTGCGTAGCGGGTACGCATTTTGACCTCAAAGTACGCTGGTACGATTTGTCACTACGCAAAAACCCAGTGAGTCCTCTGTGCACGTGTAGTACTCAAATCCAGCAAAAGAAAGGGTTCGACCAATCATAGCGCTGGGTTCATTTCCCCAAATAGTAAGAGGGGATGATTGACAAATGCATACGGCCTATCAATAAAAAAACACTAGAAATCGACAGCAACACAAAATCCCGCTCAATCCTCCTTCCACTCCCGCCGTCTGACTGACTGAATTCTCAAGCGAGGACAGTACAGCAGTCACGGTACTTCTGACTCCTTAAGGTAAATGGATATAAAATGCTCAAGTAATGTTGAACAACAAATCTAAATAAAATTGAAATCGCTATATGGCTTAGTGATTATGAAAATGTTGTGATGTGTGACTGACTGACAAGCGCGAGTCTAGAGAAACAGGCGTTTATTTATTTATTCTCAGTGTTGAGAAACGTATAGCCTACATGTGTTGCGTTATTGTGTTAATACTAACTAATGTACCTAATTATGTTACCTAATTATTTTGTATGAAAACTAGCATATTAGTTACTTATGCATTTAAAAGTACCATTGTCTCAGAGCTGCGTGAGCTCTCTCATACACAAATGCGCGCACAGAGAGAGGGAAGATCATTGTAAAATGAAAGTTGCCGTGCTTGGTTTAAAATATGTTCTTGCTTGTGTTATTTTTTTTTGTCAGAAAACTTTTTGAATTATCCATCCGTGTTTTTAAGATTTGGTAAATGGACGCTTTAGTTAACACATCCCCGCCCTTGTTATATGTCGGACTAACTTCTGTTCTTGAATACTCTATGCGTTTTGCTCTTATTGGTCCTTTCTATTCATTGTCAACTGTTTTCTATAAATATGTTTGTATTGGCTAACCTTTAATCAGCGAATGTTTGTCTTGTTCAAAGACAGCACGCTTCAAATAGAAACCCTTTTTTTTCTGTGGGATTTAGTATCATATTTGGATATTGGAATAATAAATTAAGTATTTTAAATGGATCACATGTAAACTCAATGTTTACTGTTTTCTAAGGGTTTCTTAATTTTAGACTAGTTTTCATTACAAAACCTGTATAAAAGACTCGACTGTCAGGTTAGTCAAAATTTTTTAGTCCATATTAAATATATGAAGGCGATTCACTTGTGGTTGACAGTTTGTATAAGCACACATTATGCAATGCAATATTAATCATGAATTTAAAAAATGCTTTTGAGCAGGTGGAGTGAAATTTTTAATTGTGTCAAATTAAAAAAAACTTTAACAGTCAAAATTAGATTAACGAAGATGGGTGTGTGTGTGCTTTGTGTATTGTATTCTCAAAAATGTAAAAAAAAAAAAAAAAAAAACTTGCGTCCCGTCCCGTCACACTGGTACTCGAATTTTTTTTCCAGATATCCTGTCTAGGGGGCTAAGGCCAGGGGAATGGAGACTTCACCCCGAGACGGTGAAGTTCATATGGGAGATTTATGGCCAGGCGGAGGTGGATCTGTTTGCATCTAAGGATATGACGCACTGTCCACTTTGGTTCTCCCTCATGCATCCAGCTTCTCTGGGACTGGATGCCATGGTACAGACATGGCCGAGGCTACGTCTGTATGCATTTCCCTCAATTGTTCTCCTCCCAGGAGTTCTGGAGAAGATTTGGTATAAGTCTACTGCTAGTAGCTCCTTACTGGCCAAGTTGGATATGGTTCTCAGACCTTGTATCTCTCCTCGACGGCTCTCCCTCTGAGATTCCGGTCAGGAGGGACCTCTTATCTCAGACGGGGAGGCATGATATTTCACCCTCGCCCAGAAATGTGGAACCTGTGAGTTTGGCCTCTGAGGGGGCCCAACTCATAGAGTCTGGTCTCTTAACCGAGGTTGTGGAGACCATACATCACTCCAGAGCTCCATCCATAAGGAAACTTAACACCGTGGAAACTTTTCACTTCTTGGTGTGATATGCAACAGCTAGAGCCAGTTCACTGCCCAGTTGGTACAGTACTAGAGTTCTTGAATCTGTCTCAGAAAAGTTTCTGACATTGAAAACTGTCTTCCTTTTAGCCATTTCTTCCCTTAAAAGAGTAGGAGACCATCATGCCCTATCTACCTATCTTCCCCCACATGCCTTGAGTTTTCACCAGGGATGGTCAATGCATTCCTTTACCCTAAACTGGGCTATATGCCTAAGGTTCCAACCAATATTCCATGGCCTATAGTGTTGCAAGAATTCTGTCCTTCTCCGTTCTCAGATCCACACCAGGAAAAGATGAATCTCAGTGCAAGCACTGGACACCTGTGTCCA
The DNA here is from genome assembly GCF_018812025.1 of Megalobrama amblycephala. Classification (NCBI taxonomy): domain Eukaryota; kingdom Metazoa; phylum Chordata; class Actinopteri; order Cypriniformes; family Xenocyprididae; genus Megalobrama; species Megalobrama amblycephala. Next base: position 28,703,003 of record NC_063058.1, read on the forward strand.
CAGAGCTTCCCTGTGGAGAAAGACAGATCAACTATTTGTTTGTTTTGGACAGCATAATAAGGGGCACCCTGCGTCCCAACAGACAGGTAGTAAGTGGATAGTTGAGGCTAAAACACTGGCTTATGAGGTCTCTGGTCAGCCAACTAAAACTGGCTATCAGAGTTCACTCTACAAGGATTATGGCAGCCTCCAAGGCCTTGCTATCGGGGGTTTCCCTCAAAGAAGTTTGTGATGCGGCGGGCTGGTCCTCTCCGCTCACGTTTGTGAAATATTACTTAATCTTGATCTGGACGTGCTGCTGTGATTACGAAGTGAAAGTGTGGTGCTGCCTTTCTGTGTAATTCATTCACAAGAAAAGTTGTTTTTCATGAGATTTTGTGAGTACTTAATACTACACGTTGACAAAATGTAATTTTAAACGTAGTTATTTTATAATGTTTAATTATTAAAAAGCGAAACTAAGTGAAAAACTATTACAGGAAATGGCTAAATAAATGCGCAAATAAATGCTACTCTGCCACCACCTGCTGGTTATAGTGGTAATTAATGTCTTTTTGTTTTAAATAAGTGTTTTCTATCAAATGCTGGATTTCCTACATCTTGAAATGTTCGGTTTTACAAGTGGGCATAATCTCTGAATGATGAACAAATAATGTTTGTGGTCATCACATTAAAAATATAATTTGAAGTGCTGGAAAAAATTGTGTGCATGTCTAATTATAGACACGGCATTTCTTGAATGGTCCCAATAGCTTCGTCTTTATTGCAATCAATACAAGTGGTTTATTGGCAAATTAGGTAAATGTGATAACTGCATTAAAATATGAATACAACATTAAAAAGGCAACCACTGACGGTTTTGTCGATGTACAGCGAGTACAGAATGAACAGCTAACAGTTCACCGGAAATGCCCAAGCTGGCTTAATGACAACCAGGAAGTAACCGTGCATATAATCAATTGCACCACGAGGAACAAGGAGTGAGGAAGCTTCCCGAGGAGTTATGAGCGAGGACACAAAGGTGTATCCTTTGAAGAAGTCTTTCTCATGGAGAAACCTGACACACATATACATTCTCCTTCCCTTCACATCTGTCACAATAATTTAAATGTGTGCTTTACTTCAGCAGTTTAAATAAACTTTACATCTCACATGTTTCAAAGGGGCATCTTGCTTATTTATTATACATTTTTTAGGATAAGGGCAACATAAGGGCAGATTCCTTGACGCTTTTAAGTAACCCTCGAGGGATCAAGAACATTCTATAAACAAATAACATTTCCTTTGATTCCTCCGTCCTCATTTTATTTCCTTGCACCTTTCACTCACATCCTACAGGGGGTGGAGCTGAGACGCAAGGAAAGGAATTGAGGAAAGGAAATGAGGATGTACAAATAAGAACTGAGAAGCACTCTATCCCCCCGTTTCACAGACAAGGCTTAAGATAGTCCTAGACTAAAATGCATGTTTGAGCTGTTTTAACTGAAAGTAACTTACACTGACACATCTTAAAATATGTCAGTGCCATTGTTTTGTCTCAAGAAGCACACCAGTAATGTTTTTTTCTAGAGCTTCTTAAATACCCTAATTGAACTAAGGCCTAATCCTAGTTTAGGTTAAGCCCTGTCTAAACCGGGCCTAAATGTTCACCGCAAAGTTTAAAGGGTTAGTTCACCCAAAAATGAAAATTCTGTCATTTATTACTTACTCTCATGTCGTTCCACACCTGTAAGACCTTCGTTAATCTTCGGAACACAAATTAAGATATTTTAGTTGAAATCCGATGGCTCCGTGAGGCCTTCATAGGTAGCAATGACATTTCCTCTGTCAAGATCCATAAAAATCCATCCATCAAATCCATTAAAGATTAAGTGGACATTTTAATTAAATGTTGTTTGGCCAATATTAAAAAAGGATTTGATCTGCTCTAACAACAGCAAGAAGCGTAACAACAACAATCACCTAGCCACTGATGCCCTCTGCTTGCCTGGAAAATCCAGCCTCACCACTGTACCAGCAGATGAGTCTGGTCGGCCATTGAATCAATTCGATTTCTAGGGCGGAGCAAATCCGAGCAAACAGGAAGCGGAGTAAACCAATCAGAGAAGGGCAGATATGACGTTGGCAAAGCGACAAGAGAGTCAATAGTGAAAAGTAAATAATTAATGTGTTTTTGGTCATTTAAAACTGAATTCACGGCTGAATAGAACAAACTCTCGGGTCTCCCGTGCGCAATCTTTGTTGATATTGAAGGGACTTTCGCCGCACTAGAGTGACGCTGTTTGCGTCACTGAAATAAACGAATCTTATTGCACGGTATGGTTTGGAGTTGATTCGAGGCGTGACGGAGGGCGGACTGACCAGACTGATATATCTTGTAGAAGATACATCATTCTGGACTTGCCAGGCAAGCCCTCTGCAGGCATTTGATATAATACACAATGTGTGTAAATTGATTGTTGAAGCGCATAGACAGTGATATTAAATGTAGGACCTCATTGAACAGGCCCACCAAACAACTATAACTGAACAATGATTGTGAACAATGAATTGTCTGGACCATTTCCTGTAATCTGAGGTATATTTTTACAGGCTACCGAAAGCTACAGAAAAAGAAGCAAATGGATTGCTGCAAATCACAGAAAGAACTGGACTCCAGGCAGAGAAACGTGGATTTGCAGTTATCATTTTGTGTCAAAATGTTGGATTTTGGGCTAAAATCATACCTTATGGTATTGTTATATATCAGAGGTGTGGACTCGAGTCATGTGACTTGGATTCGAGTCAGACTCGAGTCATGAGTTTGATGACTTCAGACTCGACTCGACAAAATGTACAAAGACTTGCAACTCGACTTGGACTTTAACATCAATGACTCGTGACTTCACTTGGACTTGCGCCTTTTGACTCGAGAAGACTTGCTACTTCCCATGAAAACCTGGGGGAAAAAAATGTTCACACGGCCGCGCTGGCGCCGCTCTCAGTGTATCTGCATCTGTGAAAAAAATGTGCACCACCTGTATGCATGCAGAGAGCACGCGTGCTGCCTGCACGACATCCAATCACTGTAGTCCCACGTTGGTTTGATTCGACAGCATCTAAGCAGGCACATTGCAAGACAACCACTGAAGCGCAACAAGCAACAACGCGCCAGTTGGCAAAATGATACCAAAGACAGTTTCGTTTGGCTATAAAAATTACGAGGTAGTCGACAAAAAACGAGTTGCAATTTGCAAAACATGCGGGTCGAAGATTACAGACGGAGCTGCCACAACGTCCAACTTTGTTCGACACCTGAAGTTGCACAAAGAAAGGTAAGTTTTGAACGAATGCTAAGCACCTTATGTGTACCGTAACTTACTAGCTGCTGCATATTTACTGTATCAACGAGACAGTAAACGCACGTCTCCCTTGCTGGTTCATGCTAACAAAAATAGGGATTTTTGAACCCGGATTATATGAGGTACATGAGTGTAGCACACTCAGATGGAAAACCTCGCCAACATCATGTCAACGTCCGTTTTAAAGTACCATTTCTACCTTGCTGCTAGACGGATAAACACAAATGTATATCTCAGTCTCTCCAACACACATGAGACAAAAACAGGCCTTCCAGTTTTACTCTTTCAATTATTCAGTTTCAGAGTTGCTGGTGTGCTGCCTCATTGAGGTCGTTTATGTAATTTTGGTTAATCACAACTAAGCTGAACTGTATGGAAGCTTATGTGTAGCAATATTCAATTTGAAATGTAATATACAAAATGGCAATGCATTTCTGTATTTAAATTTGAATTTTCCCATACATTTGTGCAATGTGTGGTGCAAAATGAAAATGAAAATTCAATTATATAATTTACATTTGCCATTTCATACACTAGTTTTAATATGTAAATTGAATAATAATTTTAACGCTTTATAAGTTGCAAAATTAAAATTAAAATGTATTACAGAAATTATTAGATATGTTTAACATGTTCAAGCAAAAACTGTAGCAAAATTGTAATTTAAATGTTATTTTTTTCTTAATTGCATTTACACTCACAGTCACAGGTAAGACACTTGCGATTGCATTTCCATTAAGTGTCCCGCAATGAATGTAGCAAAATTCAATGTGCAATTTGAAAATGCATTCTGAGCCGATCAATGTGCCCGTCCCGCCCTGTCAATCACTGCGTGAAGTTGGCCTCGCCCCCACCCAGTGCAAAACGTCAGCAAAATAGGCTCAATCGTTTTTACTTCGTTTGTGTTGTGTGAATAATATTAACTAATGGGACTGTTTAGCTTATTTTTGGTTTAATTTGGTTTACTTTAGTTATTTAATTTATTCAATTATTTTGTTTTGCTATACTTTTCATGCCAACTTGCCATGGCCCCCCTAGCACCCCCTCGTGGCACCCAGGGGTCCCCGTCCCCACTTTGAAAACCACCGCTATAAAGCATATGACTTCAGTTTCTTGAGGGAAAGGGCTTTCTTATGACTTTTGAAGCAGTGAAAATATTCTTTAATATTGCATACACTGAAACTGAAATGTATTATCGTATACCGTAGTGTACAATAGACAATGAATATTAACACAACAACATTGATATGAGTAAAGAGTAGTTTCAAATACAACATGTGTGGCTATAAGGGATTTTCTGACATCTGTTTCATATTCTCCTCTGTTACAGGTATGAAGAATACCAGATGAACAAAAGCATCGTAGATGAACCACAACAGCCTTCAATCTCACAATTCCTGGACACTCGTGTAGGGCGTTACAGCATGAGCCACCCACAGCAGAAGGCCATCTCCAATGCGATACTGTCTGACTTGATTATTTTCCTCTGTCAATTGTGGAAAATAAGAGCTTTCGTCACTTTCTGGCTGTGCTGGACAGCAAGTATACCCCAGTCTGTCGCCGAACGCTGACCACAAAAACAGAGAGCCTTGCTGAGGAGAGATGTTCAAAGATTAAAAACTCAATTGAGCAACACTGACCATGTTTCAGTCACTGTGGACATTTGGTCTGATCGAAAGATGAGGGGATTCCTTGGTGTTACTGTGCACTGGATGGAGAGAGATGCAGAGAGGGTACAGCTAAAGACTAATCTCTTGGCCTGCAACCACTTCAAAGGCTCTCACACAGCGGAGCGCATCTGTGACCAATTTGAGGCAATATGTGATGAATACAACATCAAAGCTAAATTGGACTATATCATTAGTGACAATGCTGCTAACGTGCGCAAGGCATTTACGGTCTGCTTCCCCAGCGAACAGGAGGAAGATGATGATGCTGGAGATAATCTTGATGATCCTGAGCTATGGCATGACTTAACCCTAGAAGACCAGCAAACCGTTGATGCTGCTATGGCAAAGAAACAGCGCCTGCAGTGTTTTGCACACACATTGCAGCTGGTTGTGGGAGACGGTTTGAAAGAAACAAAAGCGGCATGTCCTTCTCTCTCAAAGTTATCAAAACTTAGCTCCCTGCTCCACACAAGCACAACGTTTAAAGACATCTTCGATGGTGAATTTGGGGAGCACAGAGGCATCCCTGCAGTGAGCACAAGGTGGAATTCCACACTGCGGCAGGTGAAAGCAGTCCTTCATTGTGATCAGCAAAAGCTCTGCGCAGTTCTTGAGAAGGCCGGGCATAAAGAACTGTCATTCACACCACGAGAGTGGAATCTGCTGAAGGAGTTGGTGGACATTTTGAAACCTTTCGGAGAAGCAACTGATTTGACACAGGGGGAGAAAGTCATTACAATCAGTGCAGTTATTCCATCTGTCTTGTCCCTCAATCACCATCTTGAGAAGCTGAAGCCTCAAGTTCGTTTCCTGAGCGGCCTGGTCAGAGGTCTGCAGGTATCCCTGAAAAAAAGATTTCTTGGGATCTTCATTAATGTGAAAATGGCCCAGTCTCAAGAAGGGATCACTGCCCCCTTTTCAGACACAGTTATCTGAAAGCAGCTGCCTTGGATCCAGCCTTTTGTCTGCTGTGGATTTAGCCCCATGTGCTGGTCAACCGTGACATCAAGGCAGAGGTGGCACAACGAGTTAAAGGTAAATATTATTGACTTGAAATGCAACGTAAAATAATTTGATCTTAATCTGATCTAGGATCTAATGTAATATTAATCTGACTTTAACAATAATAACAATTTTCAGTCTTGCACAGTATCATCAACATCAGTAATGGTAATAAGGGCTCTTTTGTTTCTACTGTTGTGACACGTTTGTTTTTAGAATTGATCCTGCAAGATGCTGCAGAGACGGAGCAACCTGTGCCTGTAGCGGTACCTGCTGAAGAAGAACTAGAGGACATGGAAGGAGAAGGGCTGTTTGCTGCATACCATAAGAGGCAGAAAAGGGATGTTGGGACCCCACCAACAGTACAGCTAAGTCACTACATTGACATGGCAGAAGGACAGAATGCCCTTTTGTTCTGGGCACTGAACAGTAAGACTCTTCCTTCACTCTTTCAAGTAGCCATCCGAGTCTTGGCAGTGCCTGCTTCTAGTGCTCCAGTGGAGCGAGTTTTCAGCCATGGTGGCATCATTCTGCGTCCCCATCGTGCACAAATGACTGACAGACTTTTGGCCAATTTGATCTTTTGCAAATGCAATGCAGTATAGGGGCCTCCCTCCACCTGTCCACAGCACGCATGCGCACACACACTCACTCTCTGCTCATCACCTGTCCACACATCTCTCTCTCTCTCTCTCTCTCTCTCTCATATTATCAGATTGGTCCAGTTTTTCAGAAGTCATAATTTTGAGGAGTGAGGATTTTATTGATGACATGTTTAAGTTAAGGCTTAAATTTTGTTTAAGTTAGCCCTAAGTTTAGGCTAAAAGGACCCATGTCTATTTGAAAGTTAAACTGTTTTGCAATATGAGGTCAATACAATACAGGACTGAAGTTGCTGTGCATTGTTCTAGTGCAATATGCTGTTGAAATACAAGCATTTTTTGTGAAAATTAAAATTTTCTGTTTTTTACTGTATTTGATTAATGTCATTGTATAAAAAGAGGTTTAAATAAATACAAATCTTACAGACATACATGATTTGTATAAATTTTATTTCTGTGGTAAGAGGACTTGAAATGACTCGAAACTAAAATGAAACTAAAATGTAGTACTTTGGACTCGACTTGAGACTTGTTGGCTTTGACTTTTGACTCGACTCGGGACTTGCCTCATCTTTGACTCGACTTGACTCAGGACTCGAGGGCAAAGACTTGAGACTTACTTGTGACTTGCATAACAATGACTTTGTCCCACCTCTGTTATATATTGTGTTGGCAATGCACCAAATTAAATATTTACCATCTTATTTTCTGCATAATTGGGTGTTTTTAAATAAACACTGACAAAAACGTCGAAATCAGGCACATATAAATGTCAGGAAACACGATAAATAAATGTAATAAAATGCAGTAAATTATGCTGCTCCACACAAACAGTTATCATTTACATGTGCGAACTGTCTCAAACTCCATCTCTGAATATGATGTGTGTCATGTCTGGTGAACTTAAAAACAAAGGAGAGCTGAATCTAAATGCAATGAGTTTAATAAAAGAATAAGCATAATAACAAATGCAACACATGTAACAAAGTAAAAGGGCGTGTCCCAACATTGGTGTGTGAGCAGAGAGGAGACCAGATGCGATCACGGATTTGAGTTGCGTACTGAACAGCGGTTAACAATAAAGGTTATACTAACGTGTAATTGACAGTTGCTGTCAAGCGAATGTCAAGACTTTAGTTACAACAGCTGGTATATGACTTGTTTTTTTTTTTGCGACTTTCCCGGGATTCGGAGTTCGCCACGTACAAGGAGGCCGTCCTGAGATCGTGAGTGTGCTACGCCATTAGTCTGGATTGTTTACCGGGGAAACCACCGCTCCCATCAGCGCCTTTCGGAAGAAACATAATTTTATCCTGCCATCGGATGACATTGCAGGATTCGACACGTGTAAGATGTTTCCTTGTTGATTCAGAAACATTAAGGGGTAAAAGCAGCACGGAAATTTGAATAAACGGGAGACATTGAACTGAAACGCTTGTTACACATCTGAATAGTTCTACGATTGGACTGCGTTAGATTTAAGAGAACTGAAATACAGAGAAAGCTGTGAGATTTTAAAAATGGTTGTTCTTTTAAAGAAATACAGAAATGTTCATTTGAATTCTGAAATTTGTTATGTGATTGTGTTAAAGAGATTGTGTTAACATTCCCTTAAAGAATGCATTTCAACATTTCAGAAAACATTCAAAGCTAATTAAAGCAGGTGCCACAATCTTTTGTTACTGTTTCAGTTGTAAATTACAGTTTTGTTTTGTTTTTTAAATAAAAGATTTGATGATGCAAATTATATAGGCTACCAGCAAGCAGGTGTGACCAGAATATGAGCCCAATATGGGGAAATGCTTCTGCAGTCTAGCTTAAAGTACACACACAAAATTAGAATGTTCTTGAATATATGTGCATGCTCACACAAACATTATTTATTTATTTAATGTAACACTTTAGTTATTCTCGCATCTTACAATGCACTGATGTTGTTATGCAGTTTAAAAATACAACATTTGATTATGTTTGTAGAAAAAGACTACTTAGGCATCTTACAATTCACTGATGTTATGCAGTTTCAAAATACAACATGAGCATGTTTAAATGTAGGAAAAAATCTACTTGGGTGTTGAAGGACTGGATTCCTCTCACTGAGAGAAAAGAACATGTTATCAGTATGTTTTGGGAAAGTTTTCTGCTCAGAGCAGAGCTCAGATCAACTTCAGCCTTGAAGAAGCTGTGAATCGTGTATTTGTGTATGTGCGCTAAGTGTTCTGTGCAGGTCCTTTGTACTGGTGGACAACTGATGACCCCAAAAGGACATACAGTACCTAAATCCAGAGTCCCCATCTGTCCATGTGTGGAAGATTACCAAATTTGTCTTTTTCTTAGCCAATCAGAATCATTCAACCTGAAGTAATGACGTAGTTAGTTGACTCTGTTAGAGTATAATTGTTATGGAAATCTGAATGTACGCAGAGAGCGGCCTACAAACTCCTTGTGAGACTTGAAGCTTTTTTAAACTCTGACGCTGGGTCCTTATTCAACATATCTGGTCTCAAGGGTCCTAAACTGTTTATCCCCAACAGTGTCTTATGGTGCAAAAATACAACATATGGGCTCCTATATTGCTGTTGTGTCATCACTTATATTGCAAGCCATATCTCTCCGGCCCCTCATTTGGGATGCTTTTCATGAACTGGTCCCAGTGACAAACTAGTTGAAAAGCCCTGACTTACAGTATAAATAATTTGTCAATTGTCCTGGTTATTACCCATTTATTCCCCAAACTTTACATATTGTTCCCTTATTCCTAGAGTTAGTGCTTTATAGGTACACTATAATTACTGAAAGGTACACTGTAAATTCATTTTAATTACACAGTACTTTCCTGTCTGTAATCTAAAGCATTCCTGTTTTTTGTGATATTGAAATTAGTGAATAATTATTGAAATACTGAAAAGTAAGACATTTCAATCGTATCAAAAATTATGATATCAAAAACTTCTTTAAAGCTAAAATAACTGGAACGAGCAGGGCGGGCGAGAGCCATGAGGGAATGGTCTGAGGGAACAGCTGCGCGTTGCACCAGTCTTGTATCTCTCACGGAGAAGCTCCGGAAGCATAAAAGGAAGAGTGACGACAGAGAAGGATGAGATAGGACCAGGCCTGGACTTTATGTTTTATTATCATTTTACTTTCGTTTTGTATTTGTTTATTTTGTATTAAAGTTTGTTAAATGTTAGCCGTTTCCCGCCTTCTTCCCGCATCTACGAACTGTTACATTGGTGCCGAAACCCAGGAGGAAGGAGGGACATGCTGTCGGAGAGCCGTTGCTGGTGAGGAGGTCAGACAGCGCGGAAGATTGAAGACTGTAAGAGAGAGATTCAAGCGGGAGATTCAATTAATCCATACACAGCGGGAGATTCAAACATTCCATACACAAGCGGGAGATTCAATTAATCCATACACAGCGGGAGATTCAAACATTCCATACACAAGCGGGAGATTCAATTAATCCATACACAGTGGGAGATTTAAACATTCCTTACACAAGCGGGAGATTCAATTAATCCATACACAGCGGGAGATTCAATGCGTCAACAAGAGTAAAACGCCCAGGTGTCTCCTAACACCGGACATTTTCTTTTTCCGTTGGGGAGAATGACGTCACATGTACTCGCTCCTTATTTAAAGGGGAACAACCGCCCAGCTAACAAAATTACGTAACTGTTATGTAATTGACCCTTCGCAAAGACCCGCCCCCCTTAGTTACTGTTGCTTTGTCCGACAAGCCATGGCGCTGTCACGCCACAGGCAGTGGAAAATACATCGCGGAGCAAAGAGAATACTGACAACACATTGACAGACGAGACAGAGCAGGTTACTTATGATATTAAACAAAGTCCCAGCTTTCAAACTGTGTAGTTATTAAAGAAATTCAAACAATAAAAACCGTTTTGTGGCTCTTTAATGTGTCGTGACCATGATCGTGACAGATTGCTGTAACGCCTCAGCTCAAGAGGCTCTTTAACCGATCATCTCTTACTACTATTCCATTTATAGCATCAAATAAACATGAATGAACATGAGAATGAATGTTGTTTCAAACGCGGAAAGACGTCAATATGCACAATTTTTCAAGTTTAACTCCACCGAGGTTAATCTTCTAACTACTGGCTGCTTTGTCGGACAAAATGGCGGATGCGGCGTTCTGATTAGTTAGATCGCTTGTCAATCAAACTCCCGGCGAAGGGTCAATTGCAACGTAATCTGGTGACCAAAGTTTCGTCATGGCGACGTAACTTGTCGTGCAACCGGAAAAGTGAAAGGTGCCTATACAACGTAACTTTGTGACGTTGCCAGTTAGTAACTGCGACATCGTGGCAACGTTGCGTATCAATAGTTGTGTGTTGGTAATCAGTTGGTAATTTTTTTATTTATTTATTTATTTATTTATTTTTCTATGGGCGGACATGCAGTAGTTTAACCTAATTCATGTCCTCATTTGCCCAAACTAATTTAAAGGCTATTCCAACAGCTGTGAACGATGAATGCAGAGCTCAAAATGCAAAATTAAATGCATTTATTTTGAAAAACACAGAACATGAACAAAAAACCAAATAAAAATAATAAAATACACCCAAACTATAAATAAAAACATATAGCCTACAGCGAAACATAAAATAAAAGCATTCAAGACGTTTACACGCAGTATTATTAAGAACATATGCTATGCTAGCATAACATTTTGCTAACACATATTTCAGACGATCAAAGAAAGATACCATATAATCACAGAGGTAAAAATATTAACAAAAGTACTTAAAGTAGACTGTAGGTAATGTTACTTAACCAATCTGACGCAGTTGTTGAACTTTATTGCTATAAAACTGACGAGAAACACGGAGAAATTTCGACGCTGTCCTCTCCAGCAGCTTGAATGGTTTCCCGGTTGCCATGGCAACTCTAACGGCCACCAGCACACTAACGTAAACTTAACAATAAAAAAGGTTTAGCGTCTTTCCCAAGTTTATTTTATAAATTTTTATAAAAGCCATTTATTCGTTGTCACCTCGGAAAAATAAATTCTTCTCTCAAAAAAAATTAACTTTACTCTCTTGTCAACATACTGTGGAGGCACGTGCTGTATGTCACGTCATTATATATATAAAAAGCAGTCATCCATATTCTGACTTGGTGAAAAGAAACAATTTTTTTCTTCGCTCCTTTAATGAGCGTAGGAAATTTCAGTCTTGTGTCTGACGTTATATTGATAAATCTACACAATTTTTCTTATCAACAGAACCGGGATAACAAGACTTTCCTGCTTCAGAGCGCTCATGGTTAATGATTAGGGGTGTGCACAAATAGTCAAATATTCGAATATTCCACCTGTAATATTCAAAAAATAAAAATACTATTCGAATTTTACTATGTTGCTTTGCTGGCCGTAAATGCAGTGAATCCATGATAAATCCTGAGCACTAAAACTCGCAGTTATAACTAAATGCACCGGGTGGCGCTGTGGAGCGTGTTTAACAAGTTGAATTTGATCGTCACATAATGTTGTCGCCTGCCTCGCGCAGTTTGGAATTACTTGGATGAAAATGATCTTACACAATTGAATTACTTTTGATCAAATTAATTAAAGGTGCCCTAGAATGCTTTTTCACAAGATGTAATATAAGACTAAGGTGTCCCCTGAATGTGTCTGTGAAGTTTCAGCTCAAAATACCCCATAGATTTTTTTTACTATTCATTTTTTTTAACTGCCTATTTTGGGGCATCATTATAAATGCACAGATTCAGGTTGCTTCCCCTTTAAATCCTCGCGCTCCCCGCCCCCAAGCTCGCAACTCTATAATACATTGCATAAACAAAGTTCACACAGCTAATATAACCCTTAAAATGGATCTTTACAAAGTGTTCGTCATGCAGCGTACCCGATTATGTAAGTATAGTATTTATTTGGATGTTTTTCATTTGATTCTGAATGAGTTTGATAGTGCTCCGTGGCTAAAGCTAACATTACACACTGTTGGAGAGATTTATAAAGAATGAAGTTGTGTTTATGAATTATACAGACTGCAAGTGTTTGAAAATGAAAATAGCGACGGCTCTTGTCTCTGTGAATACAGTAAGAAACGATGGTAACTTTAACCACATTTAACAGTACATTAGCAACATGCTAACAAAACATTTAGAAAGACAATTTACAAATATCACTAAAAATATCATGCTATCATGGATCATGTCAGTTATTATTGCCCCATCTGCCATTTTTTGCTATTGTTCTTGCTTGCTTAACTAGTCTGATGATTCAGCTGTGCACAGATCCAGACGTTAACTCTGGCTTGTCTAATGTCTTGAACATGGCCTGGCATATGCAAATATTGGGGGCGTACATATTAATGATCCCGACTGTTGCGTCACAGTCTTATGTTGAGATTAGCCAGTTCTTCAGAGGTGTTTTAAACAAATGAGATTTACATAAGAAGGAGGAAACAATGGTGTTTGAGACTCACTGTATGTCATTTCCATGTACTGAACTCTTGTTATTTAACTATGTCAAGGTAAATTCAATTTTCAATTCTATGGAACCTTTAACGAAACTGAGTTATCATAATATCACCACCATAATGAGAAAGCACATGAAATCTAAACACCCGTCGAATGAGGAAAGACAGCTGTCCATTAACTTACTGCATTCACGACAGGTAAGTACAGCTGTAACCCGAATGAGCCGATAAGAACTTATCTGATAACAAAATGATTTTGAGACATGCTTCCTTTAAGTTTCGTCGAAGGAGACATATTTACTAACAGAAATCACAAAGTGCTGCTGTTAGAAACTTAACTTAGCATACCGTTATGTATTATTGTTATCTTTGTGTTTCTGCAACATCTGCAGCTTGTTTTCTCACCTGAGCATGTGGATATTATTGTTTTTCTCAACATGAACATGTGAAACAATATGGAAATGATAACCGTACCATATAACTTTACTGACTCGAGTGTATTACGAATGTTTTGTACGATAACTGGCGCTGTCTGCTTTATAAGCGTTTTCCCCGTTCGCGCTGCTTGAGCTTAAATGTTTTTGTTCTTTATATATAGTACATATATTTTTTTGTTTACAAATATTGTTTAATGCTTTGAACTAAAAGAAAAGCTAAAGATATAACGTAAGCTTGTTGTGCATATTGCCTAATCGTAAGCTTGTTCAGAAATGGTTACAAAATCTTGATGAATTTAAAAAAAATAACGTCCTTCTCTTTAACCTCATTTAAATAAACGAATATTTGAATATTCATTTTTTACGAGCCCAAATATTTGAATACAATATTTTGGAAAAATGCCCATCCCTATTAATGATATGCTAAAGCCTGCCGGCACGTTGTTGTGATTGGTTTACAAAGTAGTCTGTGACGTCACAAACACCACCGGTTTCAAACCGCGGGTTTTTGGTTTACTGCAGTTTTAAACATAAAATACTCAGCAATGGTGCTGATTTATGAATTTGCATATTGTTCGTCTTAAAGCATATTAAAAACACTACATAGACATTTAAACAACTTTAAAAAAAATTGATTTTCACCACAGAAGGGCTTTAAAACAAGATAAAATAATCTATACATTAACCCTCTGGAGTCTGAGGCTGATTTGGGGCCTGGAGAAGTTTTGACATGCCCTGACATTTGTGCTTTTTTCAGTTGTTCATAAACATATTAATGACACAAGTGTCATTACACTGTATTCAGCACAAACTAGGCTACCATAATATGTGAGGAACATGTGTGTACATGTTTGTGTTTTTGAAGGAATAACGTTTATGCGTGGTTACTGAAAAAACAAAAAACTTAAGTCACTGATATAAGGCCAATAAAAGTATATTAAATCTGTGTTCACAAGACTTTTGGGTATTGAAGGTTGTAGACTAGAGTTTTTGCTTCAAAATTATGTAAAAATTATGCTGACTACTCTTTCATTTATAACAATATACTGATTTAGTTTTTGTAAGACACTTTTTGCCAAGAAACACGGTATGCGAGGAGGCGTGAATCTCCATGAATAATGGCTCATTCTCACCTGTGAAGACAAAAGAATTGAATAGTAATGACCTGAAAAGACTTGCATATTAATGAGGCATTTCAGTCAGGTAGGCTGTTAAAAAAAACTTCTGTGATGTCTCAAGCTCATCATGGTATATGAAACATACAGAAAAATGTTATTACAATATAAAATAATGGTTTTATATTATACTTTAAAATATAATGTATTTCTGTGATGCAAAGAGTCTGAATATAGGCTTTTAGTTTAAAAGCATGCACATTTGGAGAAATATAGGATTCTCATATGTTTATGTAAATTTTCTATACAGAGGAGTTATTTTTTATTTAATATTCATTGTTATCTCTATGAGCGCTGGTGTTTGCAATTCATACTGCAGCCGGAGGGCGCTCTGTGCATTTTTAGTCCACAAATTCACCTAAGAAGAAGACGATATTCCATGAATGGTGTTTACCAATTCATACTACAGCCGGAGGGCGCTAAAGAAACAAAAACTCACTTAAAACTTATCAATAGAAGAAAACAAACAGGAATTTACTGAATGTCTTCCAGAGATCGCTAACCATGGCTTTTTCATCCAGATAAACAATTTTCAAGGCAATAAATACACGATTGAGATGATGAATGCATGTGTTGTCTCTGAATTTGCCTGTGAATAGCGCTGGCTCCGTGGGCGTGGCCGCATTAGTGGGTAATGAGCTGAATCACGGACTTCTGACATGGCTCTCTTTTCATACAGATTACATAAACACAGAATGTTTGTTTTCGATTTGACTTGCACGATTTAAAACCTGACATTTCAACGTTTTGTTAGACATAAGTATGAATTTTTTGTGATTAGTATTCACTAAGTTACACTTCATTTTCTGAGAACTATCAGATTGGACTTCGTTCAGAGGGAGATGAGAGATCACGCATCATGTTAGTTTTCTTTATTTTACAAAAAGCACAACATTTTGTTTTTACTCTGAGTGTATACAAATAAAAGGAGATATTCTATAGTTTCAATTGATGTATTACTTATGTCTCTATGACAAAAAATGACAGAGTATTTTAAGTCTGTTTTGCTGCAATGTGAAAAAAAACCTGCAAAACGCGCCGGCGCGTTTTTAGACCTCAGAGTGTTAAAATCAAAAAAACTAAATTTAAATGAAAGAGAATGAGGATTTTGAGTGAAAAGAATAAAACCTAAAAATATCCGTTATGTTGGTTGACTTGATTTTATTAAGCTGAAAAAAACTTTTATCTTACAAATCTTTTATTCTTTTAGCCAAGTTTCACATACATAAGTTCAACGTTACCAAACATAAACCACATTTTAAAGCATTTCTCAACTAATTTCAACAGTATTTTGAAACTCTCTCTTTAAACATAAAACAAAAGCAAGTGTTGTGCCTGATTCAAAACACCCGATTAACATTTGTTTGTTTTTGATCAGTTTATTTTATTTTTTATTAAAGGTGCAGTATGTAAGAATTATGTCCGCTAGAGGTCGCTAGAAGCCTATTCAAAACAAAGGCGTAGCTTGATGACACCAAGTTTGAGAGCGGAATATTGGGACACGTGGTCTTCAACTCAACGGACGGTGCAAAAGAATTGGGATACGACTCGGGAAGAAATCGTGTTCATGGATGCGATTGTTAACCTTACTGTAGTATGAAGCAGAGCAGGAGCGAGTGTTGTGGAGCTGAACGAGGCTGCTGGAGCAATTGCGCAACACGCCTCACGAGCAGTGGAACTTTTATTATGACACAGTCGCTGGCGCTGCTTTTCCGGTCATGAGTATGAGGTAACGCAGCTCTGTTTATCATATTAGATACATTTGGGTGTGTTGAAAATGATGTTATAACGTTACTGTGTGTTCGCTCGTCAGCTGCTGTGAGACGCTTGTTTGAGACACTGCAGTAAGATGGATCGATTTTGGAATATCATATTAAATACTGGATGGCTTGTGTTGATAAATGGCATGCGATTAATTTTAAAACGTATTGTATGATGGAGAAAATTCTGTATTACTGTAACTAAAAATAAAGCTGCATCTGATTATGCTATGTTAGCTATTTGACAAAATAGTGTTTTTCTCTGAGGCATGGTACACACAAAAAATCAAGAAAATTAGATTTAAACAATAAGATTAAACATGTTGAGCTATATAACAATAATTAGTTTTCTGTCTATAAATATATTAAAACAGTTGTTCCCTTGTCTATTAAAACGTGTAATATATTAAAGCGTCTTTGGTGTTTCCACAGATTCTACAAAATAAATCTGGAAACCGAGAGTAACGCAATGGACGGGCGACTCCTCACACATCCCGGAGCCTTGGTTAAAATTGCAATTTTCTTACGATTTACAAATAGTTGCAAACATTTGGGATATTATAAGTACTCAAGAACAAAATATATATAACATCATATATAATCATATATAAATATATAACACTGGCCTACTGTTTTTTTTTTTATATTATACTGCAAAAATCTTACATATTGCAATTTATTGTTGTAGTTTCTCTTTCTCTATTTTGCTATTTTTAAAATAGTTGCAAAATGAACAAATAATAATAAAAAAACATTTGCTGTCAGTGCAAAAAAAACAACAAATTAACTTGCAAAAACAATAGTCCACTCAGGAGAATTACCTTATCGTTTGGATCTGTCTCCAGTGTTGGTTCAGAGAAATGTTCACCTGAATGTGGTCAGACTTAGATCACACTGGCATTTAAAAATGGTTCATATTTTCACTTTTGATGGATCCCGCCTCATTCCTGCACTCCACCTCACATTGTTCTTGTTCAAGTGAAGAGAATAAACAGTTTGTTACACCCACAGATGGCATGATGTTTGTGACATTCAAGGTTCTACAAACCCCATTTCCAGACAAGTTGGGACATTTTTGTAAAATGCATTAAAATCAACAATCTGTGATTTACATTACGTTACATTACATTTACATTTATTCATTTGGCAGACACTTTTATCCAAAGCGACTTACAAGTGAGGAATACAACAAGTGAGTCGTCATGACGAGGCAAATAGTCACAAAAAGTGCTCATAATACAATTTTTAGGCAGTGCTCAGAGTATCATAAACTACAATAGAGAGGGATTAGAGGAAGTGAAAGGATAGGTATAAGAAGTTTTTTTTTTTTTAGGATGAGGTTAAGTGCTCATGAAAGAGATGAGTTTTTAGCTGTCTTTTGAATATTGCCAGGGATTCTGCATTCTGGATTAAGGCAGGAAGATCGTTCCACCAGCAAGGAACAGTGAACGAGAATGTTCTGGAGAGTGATTTTGTGCCTCTCTGTGATGGTACCACAAGCCTTCGCTCCTTTAATGAGCGCAGGTTTCTGGTAGGAGTGTAGACTCATAAGAGTGAGTGGAAGTAGGAGGGTGCTGAGCCTGTGGTAGATCTGTAAGCAAGCGTCAACGCCTTGAATTTGATGCGAGCAGCAAGTGGTAGCCAGTGCAGAGAGATGAAGAGAGGCGTGACGTGGGCTCTTTTGGGCTCGTTAAAGACGAGACGTGCTGCAGCGTTCTGAATCATTTGTAGAGGCTTGATTGTGCATGATGGCAGTCCAGCCAGAAGAGCATTGCAGTAATCAAGCTTAGAAATGACCAGGGCCTGGACCAGAAGTTGTGTTGCATGTTCTGTTTGTTAATTCTCTCGAACCTCTTTTTAACTGACAACAGTACAAAGAAAAAAGTACAAAGAATTTTGATTTTGATGGCTGCAACACACTCCAGAAAAGTTGGGACGAAGCCATGTTTACCACTTTGTCACATCACCTTTCCTTTTAATTACAATTTTTAATCATTTGGGAATTTAGGATACTAATTGTTGCAGTTTTACAAGTGGAATTTTTTACCCAATGTCACCTGATATAAGATATCTGCACAACTGTCTGTGGTCATCATTGTCTGATTCTACTTTTCATGATGGGCCGTACATTTTCAATAAGAGTCAGATCTGGACTGTAAGCAACCACTCTGATGAATCACGTGCAGAATGAGGCCTGAAATTGTCTTGTTACCCAGGAAAGATGTCATCTTGATGGCAGTTTATGTCTCTGTACAATCCCAATGTATGCCTCCATGTCAATTGTACTTTCAAACAAATGCAAGTCACCCATGCCGTTTGCAGTGATGCACCTGTAAGGAACCCCGCATCGGCCCAAAAACGGAATCCGACACGCCTGGGCGAAGGTTAACGCGTGTATGCCTTTTCAGCATCTTTGAATGTTCACTTCATTTCACTCGTTTAATCTGACTCCAATTTCAAATGATTATTACTCTTAGGTTGTGTTTCCAATTAGAAATTAATCATTTGTTATGTATTAATTTAGATATTCGATTATTCTGATTACCTTATATCTTCAATTATTTCATTCACTGCAGTCCCGGTATCGCTTTAGAAGAGTTACTTCGGCCGAATGAGCACTCTTCCCGGACACAAACTCGTCAGTCTGACCTTAAACATTGGATGCAGGGTAAATATCTACCTTTAAGTCAGTCGCGCTCTGCTTACTCGTAACAAAAAGCATAGTTTTTTATATATTTACGAAAACTGCAACTTATTTAAGGCAGTGATAGTCAGAAATCGAAATGGACTTAATTGATGTGCCCTATGCTCCATCTATTAAACCTTCCGTATGAACAATCCTGAACACAGATTTGAGGTAATACCTTCGCTTTGATCTACTAGAAATAATGGATTAAGAATAATACATAATCAACCAAATATAACCTTTTATTTGTCAAGTAAAAATATATCATGTCAATTACATTACAATTAGACAATTAGAAGCCAATTCAGAAATGTTAAATGCATAACATCGATTACTCAAAGAAATGCATATACACACAGTGATGCATGAATGTCTTCAGACATTCACCCATCTCTGTATGGTGGTTCTGGTTACAGAAGGTCCCACATGACTGCTTTGCTCTTTACCTTTTATACCAGGACCAGAACAAAAGGATTGTAAATGTTTATTACACCAACACCTGTTTTGGGGGAGAGGAGAAGAGACACCACCCAAAAAGAGGACAGAATTTTCCTTAGTTTTCCATCTTCTTCATAATACTAGTGACTGCTGTGAAATTGAGACCATTTAACCAATCGCAAGACAATTTAAATGATACCAAACATGAAAGGGAAAAACAATAGATATACAAGTTACATTATACATCTTGAAGAAGTTTCAGTGACTTGAAGCAGGGGGAAGGAGAGTTTGTGTGTGTGTGTGTGTGTGTGTGTGTGTGTGTGTGTGTGTGTGTGTGTGTGGTGGGGGGAGGTGTTGTCCTTTTGGAGGTAGGGCAAGGCGTTGCCCCTTGCTCTTTCTCTGAGATCATCTTCTCTAGGCGAGTTTTATTGCTTTATTGCAGGATGCTTGATCTCAGTTTTCGTTTAGCAGGAAAATCAAGCCTTACACACCCCATGTGTTGTTGTCAGCCACACTCTGCTTCATTAGGAAATGCAACTTTTCTGTGCTAGTTGTACCTCTTCTGCCTATAAAGAATAATAATAATGAGAACACCACTGAGATTTCAGAAGAAAAAACATTTATTGAGAAGTGATTTATAAGAATAATAATTCTTTAAGAAGGACAAAAACGCATCTGCAATTTGAAGATAAAGAAAAAACAGATAACTTGTCTTTGTGTAAAAATGGAAATAGATTTGCTAGGGATAGCTTTTCATAGAAAAAAAATGTTGAAGATAACTTGGAGGAAAATAGATGTTTGGTTTATAGAATGAAATACAACTGGTGTTGTGACACATTTAATAAAACATATATTTTTTACTCAAAGAATGAGAGACAACTGATTTTGTAAAGCATTCAATAAAGAATGTAATAATTATTAAGAAAGACAAGCGAAGCGGCATTTATATATAGACTGAGAAATGAATGGAATTACAAAGAAGATTACTTCAAGAGGTCAGATTGTCTATAAAAGACTGGAACATGAAGAGAACGGGAGATGCTGCTTCGCACATGAAGAGCGTCTCCAGCACCAGAACCAACGCTGATATTGCCATGACTGAAGATCTTTTTGATATTTATACTTTATTTAATTAATTGTATAGAATGTTAGTAGAATATATGTAATGCTAGAAATACTGATTGTAATAAATAAATGAACTTATAATTTTATAACTAAACTCGGCCTCACATGGCATTAATTTAAGTCATTGAACCTAAACAGACCACGGAGAAGTCTTTTGTCTGATTGGAAGTATTTTCAAGCACTTATAATTTAGATCAGATTTGACTTACTTACCTAACCTGAGAATAATAAAGAATGAGGTAAAAGTGTGTAGAGACACGCCATAAACACATGAAAGATGTTTGCTTTTGCTCCTGTCGCTGATGAAAAGTCTGGATGGTCTCTTTCTGAGGCGTCCTATACCTTGCCCTATACAGACTAGGGGTGTGCTCGAAGCCGAATACCTTATTCGGAAAGGCATGGAGCACGAATACGAATAACGGATAATGAATAATTCTGCCGAATAATATTCGGCTGAGACTGAAACAGTCACTCCTCATGTGTGCAGGATAACAGGTGAGCCAGGGGATCATAGTGTGATATATAAACCTCTAAAATCACTACACAATAATGTGTGTGTGAAGCAAATGCGTGTGAACTTTATGAAGTTGCTGTTGCATCTCTCCGAAATCAGAGCTTGACAGGAGTAATATGGACAAAAATTCAACATCATACACATGTTCTACTCTTCAACATGTGTAGGCTATTTAATTGATGTAAACTGTGCACAATATGATACACAAATGAATGGAATTAGCATGGCACAATCGCAAATCAAATAACCGCGCTCTGTCTCTGAGAAACAAACTGCTCTGTGTCGAGATAATCAACATATATACATATACATTTTCTACTAGGTCTACACGTTTGCTGTATGATGTAAACAGAAAGCCCGCCACCGCGGGTCTTACCTCCCTCGACGAGAGCTCTGTCCGCTCGATAGCATGATAGCTGGTCGAGCTGAATGCTGCTGTCCGGCACGCTGTTGCTGAGCCATGTTTCCATGAAAACAAAAACACAACAGTCTCTTACAGACCTCTGGTTTGAGCATAGTAGTCGGATGTAGTCCAGTTTATTGTCCAAAGAGCGTACTTTGGCCAGCACGATGGTAGGAATAGCTGGCTTGTGTGGGTCAGCCGCTAGCCTAGCCCGGATACCTCCGCGCCTACCCTTCTGCTTCCTCTCATGCTGCTTGTGGCGCCATCGCTGTGGGCGAGATGCAGTAGTGGGGGTCGGTGATGTTGTAGGCCTCTGGAGCAGACCAAGGAACCGCAACTCTTCGGTGTGCATGAGGTTTAACTCTAAAAATGTGGTTATGCCGAAGTTGAGCAGAAACTGTATGCACGTTTTAAAACAGACAGACATGATGAAGATGTAAAAAAACACTGCGATTCACAAGATAAAAAAAACACGAAAACACCGTTCCATCGGGAGAGAGAGAAGCCGCAGTGTGTGCACGCACCGCCATCAGAGCATGTAATTAAAATTGCAACCTGAGAAAAATCACAAAAGCAGAGCTTTGGCTTGATTCTTTCTGTTTAAAGGATTTTCACCAGTTTCCAGCAAGAGAGAGAAGTTTGCTTGTACCTGCATTCACTTTGACAGCTGAAGTAATCAGGTTCCTTCCGTGGCTCGTATTAAGCTGAAAGGGGAATCCCGGCTTGGGGAAGCCCTGGGTTGGGTTGCGCGGGAGCTTTGGAAGGAGGTCGCCTTGGCTGTAGCTTGTGATGCACTAGAGTTTTTCTGAAAGTCTGCTGGAGTGGTTTAAGTCTTTGAAGATGTTGGTTGTGAAGCTTCACGGAGTGTTGCAGAGTTCTGGATGCTACGGTTGGGTGGTAAAACAAGCCCCTGGTCAAACAACAAGCGACAACTGTTGGGTGAAACCATCAGCAATGAGCTGTTTGGACATCATAGTTTTAAGGAGAACCTTTGGTTACATCCTCCAACATGATTCTCCAATGAGACGATGGACTTGAGACTATTTTCTCACTCAAACCACTGCCTACCTGCTGCTGCTTCTGATTGCTTTTAGAGGGAAAAAACTGCACATAACTACTGGTCTAGGATCAGTTAATATTAGCATATTGGTGAAACATATTTGGCAAACAATCCAGTGTGCCTCTGTGTTTGCGCTCTGAAGAACGACAAGGGTTTACAATGTGTTCTTGCAGCGTTGAGCATTGTAGCTAATCACGGAAAAATCTGTTGATTTCTGGAACGAATTATAATGAGGGAATATTTGCCAGCGTCTACAACTCAAAATCCACTCACCGCTCAAAACGATTTTTAGTTCAGTGCTAACTACATCTGACTGGTCATTGCGTTCCAGAAATCAACAGATTTTGGTTAACAAACAATTATGTAAATTGTTATGTAATTATGCAGTCAGTTTAATTTATTGTTACAGAACTTCTTGAGATCGCAATGAACTAAGATGAGTGTGATTTTTAGTGATTATCTCTGCCAAAACTTTATTAACAAATAATAATTTATCAGCAGTGTTTATGTTGGGATATGTAGGTTGTGACTCATTTGACAGGTGACAGCAGAGCTGGCTCTGCTAAGGGAAAGACACAGGCTCACCGTAGGGAGTTAACCGTGGACAAATACACATATGGGACCGCTCACGTAGAGGGGTCGTAACATATGGAACCCAGCCAATCATCAACGTTGGAGACGGACGTTGGCCTGGCATCAGACACTCCGCAATGTCTGAGCCGAGGGGGGAGGCGGAGGAACTCGACAGGGTTCGCCAAGCGGGGAACACGACTGGAGTCAAAGATGCACGTATCCGGCCCAGGGGGCGGGAGTGGCATAGCAAGCCGAAACTTAGAGCGGGTTCAACGCGTCTACTGGCTGGTGGAAGCGAGTACACGGGAAGATACCGGCTCTACACGAAGGCTATAGAATCTAGCGAACATATTAGGTGTCGCCCAGCCCGCAGCTCTACAGATATCTGTCAGCGAGGTGCCGTGAGCCAGCGCCCAGGAAGAGGCCACTCCTCTGGTGGAGTGGGCTCTCAACCTGAGCAGGCAAGGCACGCCCTGGGATTGGTACGCCAGGGCAATGGCATCCACTATCCAGTGGGCCATCCTCTGCTTGGAGACAGCCTTTCCCTTCTGCTGGCCTCCGTAACAGACAAAGAGCTGATCTACATACACATGCAGAGTGTGGACGGGACAGAGCAAAGCTAGGGCTGGGTCTGCCTCCTCCGAGGGCAGCGCTTGCAGGTTCACTACCTGGTCTCTGAAGGGAGTGGTAGGAACCTTGGGCACATATCCGGGCCGGGGTCTCAGGATGACGTGAGAGTCACCGGGCCCGAATTCTAGGCACGATTCGTTGACCGAAGATGCGTGCAGGTCCCCTACCCTCTTGAGCGAAGCCAATGCAACCAGGAGGACGGTCTTAAGGGACAGTACTTTTAACTCAACTGATTGCAAAGGTTCGACAGGATTACCCCGGAGAGATGTAATAACCAGGGTGAGATCCCAAGAGGGTATGGAGGAAGGGTATGGAGTTCCCCCTCAGGAACCTGATGATCAGATCGTGTTTCCCCAGGGACTTGCCATCAACTGCATGATGATGTGCGGCGATAGCGGCAACATACACTTTGAGGGTGGAGGGAGACAGCCTTCGCTCCAGGCCCTCTTGCAGGAAGGAAAGCACAGATCTGACCAAGCATGATCGGGGGTCCTCTCGGTGAGAGGAGCACCATTCAACGAACAGGTTCCACTTCAACGCATAGAGGCTCCTCATGGAAGGAGCTCTAGCGGAAGTGATGGTGTCTACGACCACCTGTGGGAGATCACTCAGAACCTCTGCATCTCGTTTAGGGACCACACGTGGAGGTTCCACAGGTCGGGACGCGAGTGCCATAGGGTGCCCCGTCTCTGAGTCAGGAGGTCCTTCCTCAGAGGAATCGGCCAGGGAGAGGCTGTCGTAAGGAGCATCAAGTCCGAAAACCAGGTCCGAGTGGGCCAATACAGAGCCACTAGCAAGACCTGCTCCTCGTCCTCCCTGACCTTGCACAGGAGCTGTGCGAGAAGGCTCACTGGGGGAAACGCATATTTGCGTAGGCCCTGGGGCCAGCTGTGTGCCAGGGCATCCGTGCCGAGCCTGCCGCCGGGCAGGGAATAGAACCACTGGCAGTGGGCAGTCTCCGGGGAGGCGAACAGATCTATCTTGGCCTCGCCGAAGTGCTGCCAGATCAGCTGGACCGCCTGGGGATGGAGTCACCACTCGCCCGCAAGTGGAGGCTGCCATGAGAGCTCTTCGGCTGCACGGTTGAACACACCTGGTACATGAATGGCACGAAGCAACTTCAGATGCTTCTGACTCCATAACAAGAGATGGCGGGCGAGTTGCGACATGCGACGGGAGCGTAGACCACCCTGATGGTTGATGTACGCAATGGCCGAAGTGCTGTCCGAGCGGACCAGTACGTGCTTGTCTGACAGCAGCTCCTTGAAGCGGCCTAGTGCAAGACGTATTGCTAGCAACTCCAGGCAATTGATATGCCAATGCAGTTGAGGCCCCGTCCAAAGACCTGACACTGCATGCCCATTGTACGTGGCCCCCCATCCGGTGGCAGAGGCATCTGTGTGGACCACAGCATGCCTGGACACTTGTTTGAGGGGCACTCCTGCCCGCAGGAACGAAGGGTCCGACCACTGGATGAGGGTGCGATGGCAGCTCGGTGTCACGGGGACACGAAGCGTACCGCGCTGCCATGGCCATCTCGGGACCCGGCCGTGGAGCCAGTGTTGAAGCGGCCTCATATGGAGCAATCTGAGCGGCGTGACCGCGGCTGCAGATGCCATATGCCCCAGGAGCCTCTGAAAGTGTTTCAGTGGGGCCGCTGTCCTGCACTTGAGTGTACTCAGGCAGTTCAACACCGACTGGATGCGCTCCTCGGTGAGGCGCGCAGTCCGGGCGACCGAGTCTAGCTCCATACCGAGATAAGAGATCCTCTGCCTGGAGGCGAGTTTGCTCTTGTCCCAGTTGACCCGAAGACCCAACCGGCTGAGGTGAGCTAAAACCATGTCCCTGTGGTCGCACAACTGCTCTCGCGAGCTGGCCAAGATGAGCCAGTTGTCGAGGTAGTTGAGGATGCAAATGCCCTGTTCCTTGAGGGGAACAATGGCCGCCTCCGCAACCTTCGTAAAGACGCGGGGCGACAGGGCCAGCCCGAAGGGTAGGACTTTGTACTGATATGCTCGACCCTCGAATGCAAACCGTAGGAAGGGTCTGTGGCGAGGCAGAATTGAGACATGAAAGTACGGTCGATCGCTGCAAACCAATCCTGGGGATGGATGCATTCGAAAATGCGCTTCTGCGTGAGCATCTTGAACGGATCCAGGATTGGCCGTAGCCCACCGCCCTTTTTGGGTACAATGAAGTAGGGGCTGTAAAACCCCGACTTCATATCAGCTGGAGGGACCGGCTCGATTGCATCCTTCGCCAGGAGGACAGCAATCTCTGCCCAGAGAACAGGTGCATTGTCCAGTGACACCCAGTGATGGGAATAACGGCGTTATAAATAAACGGCGTTACTAACGCCGTTACTTTTTTCAGTAACGAGTAATCAAACGAATTACTTTTTCTCCCGTTACAACGCTGTTACCGTTACTGACAAAAAAAAATGCCGCGTTACTATAATTGAGCTCACTGAAGCGGTTTTCATCCGAGTAAGCTCTCTCTCAGCCATAGGACCTGCAAAGTTTTTTTCTCTGGTGTGTGCTGTGGTAAGTCATACACAAATATAATTTTAAACTGATAATAATGTACGATGCGCTGTGTGTGTGTCTGTCAGAGCATGCGCGCGAAGCGCGAGCTCAAACCAGAATACCCTTTTTGATGCTTGATCGAAAATATGTGAAATGAGTTTTTTTTTCTAGTCGACTAGTAGTTGTTCATTTAAGCTATTAGTTGACTAATCACATTTATATTAATTTAATTTCTTAAATACTGGAGAGAATAAACCATAATAAGGAGCGTTTACATAATAAAGGCTATATAGCACTCAATGGCACGCATAATTGCCATAAAGAACCGGCAAAAGTAATGATTATGAGTGTGACAAAAACAGTAAGGAGACATTTTAATTGTTTATTAATAAAGTAATGTTTTCTGAATCAGTGTCGGCTGCAAAGATGAAGTTGACATTGCTGATTCTCATTGCTGATCATCTGCTCATATGGACGCGCCTAGAGAGATAATGCACATTTCATTCGGATTAGGCTACATAATCAGAGTAGCCTCTTTCTTTTCGTTTTTAATAACTTCATTTTCGTTAAAGTAGATATTTCAAGCATTCTATAGATATATTTCTCATGTCTGCGAGGCAAGCAGCCTCTGAGTTTCGGTTCATTTAAGACGCGCTCCAGTTCACGCGCCAGTGATCGCGCCCGCGCCTCCATGCCATGATTTTATTGTCTGCTATATTTGCTTGTTATATATTAAATCAAAGCAATTTGTAGATGAAACATTGATTAAAATTAAGATACAATTTTTACAAAACGAAATTCACTTTAAAGAAAGGCTTTCTACAAAGCAAAACTTAATGAAGTGGTAAAAATCTTATCTGACCCACTCCATGTCTCCCGATATATTTGCGCATCTTATGATGCATCTTACTCATGCTGTTCACTAACTTTTCATAATCGAATAAATGGATTTAAACATAACATAGGACTATTTAAACATAAATATGAAACTACGTTTTCTTTAATGGCTACCAACACAGTACAGAGAAATTTCATGTCGTGAGCAAGAGCGGATCATGAGTCAGGAGTCACATCAAGAATAATTTATTCTTAGACTTATATGTAATATTGGGGGCATTCAATTTATTTGGCATATTTTTATTTTTATTTTATTTTTTTAAAGTAACGCAATAGTTACTTTCCCTGGTAATTAGTTACTTTTATAACGATGTAACTCAGTTACTAACTCCGTTACTATTTGTGAGAAGTAACTAGTAACTATAACTAATTACTTTTTTAAAGCAATGTGACCAACACTGGTGACACCTGAGTGTAGTGGACACCCCTGAAAACCGGGGGACGCTGGGCGAACTGAATCGCATAGCCGAGTCTGATAGTATGGATGAGCCAGCGGGACGGGTTGGGGAGCACTATCCAGGCTTCCAGACACTGAGCCAACGGGACCAAATGCACCACAGACGTACTGGGGGTGGGGCATCGAAGCAGAGTACGGGGACCCGACACGGACGGCATGGTTGCGGCCCGGAGTGTGGTCAGACTCTGCAAGGTAGCAGTGTGAATGGGAGACGGAACACGGGGCGCGGCCTGCACCATCACTGGGACCTGCTGGCGAAGTAAGAGGGGGCTGAGAGTGGCGAGGCGGGGCCTCGCACACTGCCAGTCACACCCTCTTGGGACCTGGAGGATCAGAAAACAGTTCTTTGTGGGTACCGCTGGACTCCGGAACAGACCAAAATTCTCCACCCGGCCCTCCTCTGGGGAGGGAGCGATGCGGGCATTGTCTCCCAAAAGAACTGTTTACCTCAGCTCCAGGTCGCCATATCTCCAGGACTGCTTCCCGCTAGCCAACTGGGTTGGCTGCGGGCTGAGCGGGCTGGGTTTTAGGCCAGTTTGTGAGATGAGCGCATAGAGAAAGCGTACTTTGGCGACGACACATCTCAGCAAGGCTAGCCAGGGGTGTTTCCGGACCACCATGGTGGACATTGTCTGGCCAGGGGCCTGTGCTATGACTTGCATCATGCGTAGCTCAACCCCGACTCAGAACTACCCATATGCAATGAGTGCTTTGGCCTACCACAGACTTGCCGGGCAGAGGTGGTGTGCCCGTAGCACTGCCACCCCACCATAGAGGGTAGTTAGAGAGAAAAAACTTGTAATGCAGATTATGGTCCTTTTGGCTTACCATATTTGACACCAAAAAGGCTTCCAAACTGCCAAGTTTTTCCATGCACGTCCGGGCTAAAGACAGGGGGCGGGGCAAGGCGAGTATGCGTCGCACGATGCCCCCAGGGGCCCGGGAAAGCATGGTTGTCAAGTCTGAATCTGATTCAGCACAAGCACATTACAACCATGGGATGCTCAGCCTCATTTTCATGTTCAGAGCCCAACAATACTCTCTCCAATGTAGCAGTCGACATCTGATCCTCTGCTGGAGCACTGACTAAGACGCTAGGTCCCCCATGACAAGGACCAGCAATCCATGCAGAAGCTACCAGCCATGTGGGACAGTGAACGTGGCCGTCTAATGGACGACACACGGCGCACTGGGTGCCGACGTGGCCATGTTGTACTAAACATGAACCACCCACGAACATAGTCACAACATGTTTGCAATGCACTAGAGGAGTGGGGGGCCCACTGAGAATGGCTCGGCGGGTATTGCCCCACTGTGATCCTCTGGTCACCCAGGCTTATTCACCAAAGTAATATTTTTCTGAATCAGAAAAATAAACTAGATCGGGGAATAAGTGAGGGGACTCCACCTCATTAAAAGGCACTCGAGTCTCGACCGCGCATCTAGAGTGTGGGTTGCCATGGCAATGCGCGCTGTCAGTCGGCAGCTCGACGGCACACGGCTAGCTGAGTGCTCAAGCCCTTACGAGAAAGGTGAGACAAACAACGCGCCGACGTAGGCATGCTCTCATAAGAGAATATGAACCACCCACAAACACAGTCTCAGCTCGCTAAGCAGACATGAGAGAAAGTGATTGTGGCCGTCAGTGAGGATAGGAAACGACCGCCTCCAGAAACACACGGTCAGAATGACGTTTTTAAAAAGATGCAGTGTCTGTCTGTGAAGCTCTTTTAGAAGCTCTTGTTCTTTGTGCTGAAGCACACGGAACAGCCGCAATGTGACTGCAGGTACACTTTTCACTCCCTGAGTCACATACACAGAGGAACCGGCCCAAATCGCAAACCAAACGGGGCAAATAATGCTGTGAAAACAGCAGTTGAGAGCTGTATAACAGCTCGGAAAGCTCACTCTGGGAAAGCTCGCGGCCTCGCTGTATGGTGCCATAATGCCAGCACTGTAGAACGAAAGCTCTTCAAAGGCTTGAGAAGTCACTCTCAGTCTAATAGCAGGAACACACAGGTTGGCTCCGAAGCGAAAGACAGAGTGCGATTGCATCTGCTTCCTATTTATATACACCTGTCGGAGGCGGTGCGCATTATGCAAATATCGCACGGCAATTCCATTGGCTTGTTTTAGTTCACTCGAAGCTGATAGGGCTCTCTGGCGATATCCCAATTCGTTGGTCACTACTGACGTACGTCGAACGTGACCGACTGAAAGGGAACCCCAGTCCCTGGCTCTAGGGATTTCAAAAGAATCACCCATGTGGGTTAGGGAGCATGTGGCCACATGCCAGACCAGCCAAAACCCAATACACACCACACACACACAGACACACACAAACACGCTTAGAATCTGTATGTACAGCTATCCTTAAAATATGACTGTGCCAAAGTGTACCCGTAGTTGTATTTCAAGATTACATGTATGTATCCCTAGTATATATGCTTGGCTATGACTATAGTTGTGAATTGTACCCCAAACCTTTATTTGCGAATATAAGATTGTATCTATGTCTTTATGTCTGTTGCACCCTGGCATGTTTGGTATTAAACGAATTCTGACAGGATTCTTTAATTAACTATGCACGTTCTATTACGATACCATGTATTAGTCTATTTCTAAGGTCTTTTTAAGTAAAAGTTACCAGTTCTGAAACCATCATAAATTATGCAAATCGAGCTGCAAGACAAGACAAAGAAAAGGTTTGCCCGCCAAAATTGCATCCTTACCATTGGCTGTTTCACCCAAGGAGGCGTGTTGGCTTGTTTTCCAATAAAAGACAACCACACGCATTTTTCCTTTGTCTCTCATTGGTCTCAATTGTTCCTTGCCATCTCGTGGACATCTCACCTGGACGTCTCAGGCGACTGCGCTTCCATCATGTGCTCATCTTTCGGGATGACCATTTCTGGCGAAACAAACTTTCAAGTCCTCAGTTCAAATCTTCCCACGGAAACGGAAGAAGCTAATGGAAGAAGCTTCGGTTCAGCCGCACTGAACCGAAACTCAGCACGCAAACTTATGCAAGTAGCCTACCACTTCTCTCTATCTTAGATGCGATAAGTCATACGACCTAACCAAGCGATACTGATTCTTTGCTGGCTTTCAAGGACTGTTAGTAAGTTTTGCTACTTGTCTTCTCTCTTTTCCTGTCTTTACTTTTGCTTTTGTATATATGTATATCCTCTGTGTATATTTAGATGTATAACCGCTGTATTAGTAATTTCATATAGTAAACACATTATATTCCTGCTCGATTGTTTCTGCTGCTCATTCAGAAAACCAAGTCACTTCTACGTTTTCAATCCGGCAACACTGCTTTATGCTTTGATGCTATAATAGGAAGTTATTTTTGTGGCCAGAGAATAACATTCTTTTTATAATAGTCTGTGAGAAAACTAACGGTTTGCTGGACAAACTAGGATAGTTTTTCTAAAACAAATATTAAGCTCATTATAACCCGTTGTAATTAATTCACAATATATGTGCATAATTCCCTCTTGGGCGACATATATCATAATTAATCGTAAGGCTTTATGATTTATTAAATATATATTTCACCCATGATTTGAGCTAATTGATTAAATACCTGTAAAGTGAATTCGTTACAATATGTGTATATATATATATATATATATATATATATATATATATGTGTGTGTGTGTGTGTGTGTGTGTGTGTGTGTGGCACCTCTCATCGTTTCTGTCAAGAGAGTCTGTCAACTAGTTTTGATGAATAACTGGCAGCACAAATATGATGGATGTAAATGTATAAAAGTGTTGATGGTTCAGTCTCATGTAAGGAAACTACACAACTAACTCATCGCAAAAATATACATGACATGCAAAATAGAATTTAAAAGAAAGTTGTATCTATGCTTTACTGATAGAAGGTCATAGGTCATTTAAATTTACAATACATTCTTTCAGTAATATTTAGCTTGAAAATTAATGTCACACTGATCATTTGTTTTGTTCTCTTCTGTTTTTGGAGTCAGGAGTCCTGTCAAAAAGTAAACCATGCTATAAGTCTCTAGTAAGTAATATTATTGTTTGCAACATAACACATTTCTTTTCAGAACAGAACTGTTCTTGTCATGGGTTTTAATCAAAATGCTTTCATTTTCTCTGAAAGCAAACAACTTAATGTCTGCATTCCTGTTAACCACAGCATAACTTTGATATAAAAGTTGAGGAATTATCAGCAGCACAAATATGAAGCTGGAGCTACATTTCTACCAACAAGAATGATTCATTCTCAAGGAAGCAAATGTCTTCAGATAAACATGCTGACAGAACAGGAGAAACAAGGTCATAAAAAAAGTATTTGTTAACTCAAGTAAACACCTTTAAATACCATCATACACCACTGACTCATAACCTGTTCATGTCTGTTGACACAGATGGATCTTCATCCAGTGAATTTGGATCATAACAAATAAATTACCTGGGGCCTGTACCATGAGGCTGGATTTGCTGGCTAGCCAGGTAAGTTTCAGATTAGTTTGCGCCAATCCTAGGTTTTGGGTACCATGAAAGTGACTTAGGTTTTAGCGGTGTTCATCGCCATAATAACTTAAGCTCCACAGCTAACCTGCTCTGGGGCAGGTTATGTTCTGGGTAAGAGATCTCAAACCGAAATTGGACCAATCAGATGTGAGCAAAGTGACACTGACACATCCAATGCAATAAAGTCACTCCCCCACTTTCTCTCTTACATGTTGAGTCTCTACCGCTGTATATTATCAACTATATAAACTAACTTAACAAGTTTCACTTGCATTGACAGAGAAAGATCATTTCTTTTATTTGTCCTCTTTCATGGACAAATATTTTCTTTAGTGTAAATGAGCTTAAATTCTTTAACCTTAAGAAAACCTTTGTGCTGGCTGTCTAGCGAGAAGTGAATCACAGTTTATCTTTGTTGCAAGGAATGTGATTGGCTGTTCACCACTGATGTCACGCATTCATGTGCACGCGCTCCACAAACTCAGGATTAGCCTGAGTTGACAGACAAAGTTGATGATCAGTGTCATGGTTCCAACAAAGCCAGATTGGAGTGGTTTGGTTTTGTCAAATTGAAACTAATCCTGTGAGTTTGTTCATCTAACCATCATGGTACAGGCCCCTGGTGAAATTGTATCTGGCGTTAGTAAACTAAGTGGAAAAAAACAGAACATGACTATTACAATGACACTGAAGAATTTATCTAGTACCTTTGTTTTAAAGGGTTAGTTCACCCAAAAATGAAATTTATGTCATTAATTACTCTCCCTCATTTCATCCCAAACTCTCAAGACCTTTGTTTGTCCTCAGAACACAAATTAAGATATTTTTGATGAAATCTGAGGGTGTCTGATCCACACATAGGCAGCAACGTCATTGCCCCTTTTGACGTCCAGAAGGATATTAAAGACACCATTAAAACAGTCTACGTGACTGCAGTGGTTCAACCTTAATGTACAAAATATACAAAAATAACAACTTTATTCAACAAATTCATCTGTCCCCTGTCATACTGCTATGCTATTTTTGATGCAGAGCTTTAGTGTTTACATCCGAACAGTCAGTATTGGCCAGATCTGGTCACGTGAGCAGCAAGACGCATGTGTGTGATGCTGACGCTGGAGCCGGCCAATAATGAGCCCACGTTCGGACAAACACTGAAGCTCTGCAATGTATAGCGTAGCAGTATGACATTATGATTTTAATATATTTTTTATACATTTAAGATATAAATAACTTATTTTATAATAATATTTTGTTTGAAAAGCATTCATACACAAAGCAAAACTAAATTTTGAATAATTTAACTGTAGATGAAGTGTAGATTAGCAGGTTACTAGTTGCGTTATTAGTGAACACCGAGGTGAAAAGCAGCTTTGAGTCGAGTAGGATCTGAATGTGTGTGCAGCTGAATCTTATTGCTTTAACTGTATCCATCCACAGAAATAAAAGAAAAATGATCTGACAAATACATGAAGACAAACATGAGACACTGATCTGATCTGTCACTCAAACACACTCAAGAATCTCACAGGGAGTCTCTACACAAGTACACAAATACATTACCACTTAAATAACACACATAACAAACCCAAACACAGCTTATGCTGCACTGAATGCACAAGCTTCCTCTGATTAGACATGAAGCATCAACCCAAAATCACATAACTTTCTCACATGAACAAAGTGTAGAATCAAAACTATGTCAGTAATTCAACTTCAAATGATAAAAGTCTATATTTGTTGATCATTGACCATCAATTAAGAAAGTGACATGTGAAGGCCAAGTATGGTAACCCATAATCAGAACCTTTCCTCTGCATTTAACCCATCCAAGTTAGTGCACACATATTAGGAGCAGAGTAGTGAGTAGCGCACACACACACACACACACACACACACACA
This sequence comes from Megalobrama amblycephala, assembly GCF_018812025.1. Lineage (NCBI taxonomy): Eukaryota > Metazoa > Chordata > Actinopteri > Cypriniformes > Xenocyprididae > Megalobrama > Megalobrama amblycephala. The sequence goes on from NC_063058.1 coordinate 28,737,179, forward strand.
CACACACACACACACACACACACACAGGTTAGGGGCCTTGCACAAGGGCACATTTTCTACCAGTGCTGGAATCGAACCAGCAACCTTTCGGTTACCAGTCAGACTCACTACCCTTTAGGCCACAAATGCCCCCTTATATTGTTAAGTAGCATTGAAAGGGTTAGTTCACCCAAAAATGAAAATTATGTCATTAAAGGTGCCCTAGAATTAAAAATTGAATGTATCTTGGCATAGTTAAATAACAAGAGTTCAGTACATGGAAATGACATACAGTGAGTCTCAAACTCCATTGTTTCCTCATTCTTATGTAAATCTCATTTGTTTAAAAGACCTCAGAAGAACAGGCGAATCTCAACATAACACCGACTGTGACGTAACGCGTTTGAATGGAAGTCAATGGAACGAAAAGTTCAGTGTGACCGCACCTTTAGTCCGAGAGCTTTCTGTCCCTCCATTGAAAGTGTATGTACGGTACACTGTCCATGTCCAGAAAGGTAATAAAAACATCATCAAAGTAGTCCATGTGACATCAGTGGGTTAGTTAGAAGTTTTTGAAGCATCGAAAATACATTTTGGTCCAAAAATAACAAAAACTACGACTTTATTCAGCATTGTCTTCTCTTCCGGGTCTGTTGACAATCCACGTTCACAACTCCGCAGTGACGCTGCTTCTTCTTTCCTGTTTTACGGCCGTTGGCATCCAGCTTATTGGTGCATTACCGCCCCCTTCTGCTCCGAACAGTGACGCTGCTGACCAGAGGTTGCGTTAGACTGTAACTTTGTCCGTCATTTTGACGGACAGGGTTGTAAAAATCCGTCATAATCTATTATTACCCGTCATTTTAATTTTCATCTTTTAATTATAATAACACATTTAATTGCTTTTATTTTTGTTCACATTTGAATTGGTAATTCACACGTGAAATTTATCTGTACTGTACTATAGGCTACGTGTTGGTAGCCATTAAAGAAAACGTAGTTTCATATTTATGTTTAAATAGTCCTATGTTATGTTTTAAATTCATTATTTGATTATGAAAAGTGAAGAGCATGAGTAAGATGCATCATAAGATGCGCAGTATGTCGGGAGACATGGAGTGTGTCAGACATGATTTTGACCACTTCATGAAGTTTTGTTTTGTAGAAAACCTTTCTTGAAGTGAATGAAATGAAATGGACAGAATTTTAAATCTGAGACTTTGTTTTAAATCAAGCCTATTTATTGGGTGGGAGGTGCACTATGTAGCTACTGTTTATTTGTCAACTGAAAAAGGCATATAGCCTGGGATTTACGAATCAATATTGGTCTTATGAATGTGACCAAAACAGCAAGGAGACATTTTAATTGTTTATTAATAATGTTTTCTGAATCAGTGTTGGCGGCAAAGATGAAGTTGACATTGACTCTCCTCATCTCCTCATGGATGCACTTAGAGAGAGGACACACATTTCATTCGGTTTATTCTACATACACAGAGTAGCCTATTTCTTTTCGTTTTGAATTATTTTGTTTTCGTTAAAGTAGATATTTCATGCTTTCTATAGATATATTTCTCATGTCTCTGAGGCAAGCAGCCTGTACGCTGAGTATACGCCCGCGCCTCCATGTCATGATTATATTTTCTATTATATTTACTTCTTATTTATTACATCCAGGCAATTGGTTGATAAAACATTGATTAAAATTAAGATGCAATTTTTACAAAATGAAATTCACTTCAAGAAAGGCTTTCTACAAAACAAAACTTAATGAAGTGGTCAAAATCATGTCTGACACACTCCATGTCTCCCGATATATTGCGCATCTTATGATGCATCTTACTCATGCTGTTCACTTTTCATAATCAAATAGATGAATTTAAAACATAACATAGGACTATTTAAACATAAATATGAAACCACGTTTTCTTTAATGGCTACCAATATACGTAGCCTATAGTACAGTACAGAGAAATTTCACATGTGAATTACCAATTCAAATGTGAACAAAAATAAAAGCAATTAAATGTGTTATTATAATTAAAAGATGAAAATTAAAATGATGGGTAATAATAGATTATGACGGACAAAGTTACAGTCTAACGCAACCTCTGGTCAGCAGCGTCACTGTCCGGAGCAGAAGGGGGCGGTAATGCACCAATAAGCTGGATGCCAACGGCCGTAAAACAGGAAAGAAGAAGAAGCAACGTCACTGCGGAGTCGTGAACTTGGATTGTCAACAGATCCGGAAGAGAAGACAATGCTGAATAAAGTCGTAGTTTTTGTTATTTTTGGACCAAAATGTATTTTCGATGCTTCAAAAACTTCTAACTAACCCACTGATGTCACATGGACTACTTTGATGATGTTTTTATTACCTTTCTGGACATGGACAGTATACCGTACATACATTTTCAATGGAGGGACAGAATGCTGTCGGACTAAATCTAAAATATCTTAAACTGTGTTCCGAAGATGAACGGAGGTCTTACGGGTTTGGAATGACATGAGGGTGAGTCATTAATGACATAATTTTCATTTTTGGGTGAACTAACCCTTTAACAAGATTTCCCCTGCAGAAAGATTAGGGACCAACATGACAAAAAATCCTTGAAGAACAAGAAAAACACCATGTCAGTTTTATGGTTTCAGTTCTCAAGAAAAAAAACCTCACATGTCCTCATTACTGTTAATGTTATTATTGACTGATGCGTAATGTACTTTAGAGGAATTATTGGCAGCACAAATATGAATCATGTGAATTTCTAGAACAAAAGGTTGATGTTCACTCTCACGCAAGGAAACTACACCAATGTCATGATAAAAATATGCTGGTAGAACAGGACAAACTTTGAATCTGATACTTTCGTTTTTAACTTTTTTCGTTCTTATTTTTATATGATGATTTTTTTGTGGCGAACTGCCATTTTTACATTTTTTTTTTTTTTTTTACATCGCTAGGACACATTTCTCTCACTTTTTCTACACTCTTATTTATTATTTATTTATTTTTATTTATTTATTTATTGTTTTTTGGTCAACAAGCAAAATTCCATTTGCATCATTTTGCACAGGAAAGCATGAAACTTACAGGTACATACAATTGTGCACATGCATGTACACATACATAACCTTACAAAATAAAATAATTACAAGATCATTCAAAAAACGAAAAAAAATAAAAAACAAGATGTTTACACTCTTATTGACCAAAAGGTGTAGGCTGAAGCTAAAGCTTATCATGCCTACCCTTAACTCCACACAAGCAGCACTAACATATTAATTAACATTAATATGACAATATAGGATATTCTCAGTATGTATTTAGAAGAACATGCATTATTAGGGGCCAAGCACCGAAGGTGCGTAGGCACCAATTGTAATCGTTAGATTTCTTTTTAGGGGCCAAGCACCAAAGGTGCGTAGGCACCAATTGTAATCGTTAGATTTATTTTTATTATTAGGGGCCAAGCACCAAAGGTGCTTAGGCACCTATTGTAATCATTAGATTTCTTTTTCTTCTTCTTCTTCTTCCGCTCTTGAAGTCTATGGCAGCCCATAGAACCGCTTGCGGGAAAGTTGTGAAATTTGGCACACATTTAGAGGACAGTCTGAACTGTGTCCATACCAAATTTGGAGTCTCTAACTCAATCCCTTTAGCTCCACCAGCTGTCCAAATTTGCACTTATGTTTATGCTAATAACTTTTGAACCGTAAGGGCTAGAAACAAAATTTTTTCCTCTGATTCCTTGGGTCAAGACGAATCGATTGCATCATCTTCAGACCATGCTGACAAAAAGTTATGGAATTCAAGTCGATTCCTCAAACCGTTTTCGCAAAACACGCGAACGAATTTTACATAGCGCCTGCGAAAATAGATGTAAGGCTGTATCTCCGCAACGCTTTATCGTATTCAGACCAAACTTGGTACATGACATCACAAGCATGACCTGAGTCATCATGCAGTGTTTCGGCGCAGCGCCACCTACTGGTGCGGAGATATGAAAAATAGCTATTTTTGCTTATAACTTCTGATGGATTGTAATGAAACTGGTCTCAGTAGATTCCTTGGGGCATGCTGAGAACATAGATATCAAATTTGCCATAGTCTGCTGAACTTCCTGTCCGCCATATTGTTTTACTTTAAAAACCTTTTTCAAACTCCTCCTAGACCGTTGCTCCGATTTTCACCAAAATCGAACTGTATCATCTTCAGACCATGCCGACAAAAAGTTATGGATTTCAAGTTGATTTCTCAAACCGTTTTCGAAAAACACGCGAATGAATTTTATGTAGTGCTTGCGAAAATAAACGTAAGGCTGTATCTCTGCAACACTTTATCGTATTCAGACCAAAGTTGGTACATGTCATCACAAGCATGACCTGAGGCAACATGCAGCGTTTCATCACAGCGCCACTTACTGGTCCGGAGATATGAAAAATGGCTATTTTTGCTTATAACTTCTGATGGATTTGTCCAAAAACGGACCAGCACCACCTTGTGGCCAAAAGTTATAACAAAATTTACAAAAATGCTAATAACTTTTGACTATTTTAACTCATTGTAATGAAACTGGTCTCAGTTGATTCCTTGGGTCATGCCGAGAACACAGATATCAAATTTGCCATAGTCGGCTGAACTTCCTGTCCGCCATCGAGCCGAACAACTTTCGTACTCTAAGTTATACGTCACCTCAACAGGAAGTCAGCTACTATGGGTTGTTTGAAAAACGCATGCTCTGGAATTTGATATACTCCTCCTAGGCAATTAATCCGATCACCACCAAACTCGGTCAGCATGAAGTCAAGACATTGATGATGAAAAATTGCCAGCGGATTTTTGATATCTCGAACGGTTTGGCCATGGCGAGGAAACAAATTTATGGTGAGAAAAGGGAAACAGGAAGTGTGTTATAACTTTGCATACATTGATTGATCTTTATGAAACTTCACGAGTGTGTTGGTTGTAGTAGTCCGATCACATGGATGTGGCTATTGTGAGTCAAAGTTATACCGCCACCAACTGGCAGCAGGAAGTGTCACTTTCAAAATGCTTTGAGATCACCATCTTATTTTTATCCGATTTGCTTCAAACTTCACCAGAATAATGTCAAAACACGGCAGATGTAGACCTTTGAAAAGAATCGTGATATCTCAAACATAGTTGCCTTGGCAACATGTCAAACTTTTATAATATTCTTGGGCATTTTTGAAGCCCTTAACATGCTTCAAATTGGATGAAACTCGACACACATACTCTGCAGCGCCACCTTTTGACAAAAGTGGGGGGTTTAGTTTAACCTACTGTGACGATTTGTACAGTTATTAATCAATTTATGGGTGGAATATGAATATAATAACTCATATAATCTTATGAGTTATTATTATGCACATACCGACCCAAGGGGGAACTAACCATATATGGTGAATTAACTACAACGAATTATAATCAATCACATATATGATTAGTTCTGTTTTAATAATTATGTAGAGAACTATCGGTCCGTCCAGCAAACCGGTAAGTTATCCTAAGCTCGTCGAGATACTGGTGGGTCGTGTAGGCAGTGACGAGGCTGGAATCTCCCGGTTGGTACAGCAGGTGCAGCGGCAGGGTCATCTGTCGCCCCGTCATTAGTTCGAAGGGGGACACCCGAGTTGACTCCTGCGGAGTGGCTCTAATAGCCATGAGTACCAGGGGAAGTTTCACATCCCAGTCTTTCTGGTTGGCTGACACATATTTTTTTAGCATGCTAACCACATTCTTATTGGTCCATTCCACTTGCCCTGAGGAGATTGGATGGTGGCTGATGTGCAGTTGGCTTTGTATGCCCAGAAGTTTCCAAATTTGCTGTCTCCGCGTTAAAGTGAGTACCTCTGTCGGAGTTGACTCTCAGTGGCAGCCCAAATCTGCTGAAAATGTGGTTCATCAGGAGGTATGCTGTAGTCTGGGCCGTGTCGTTAGGTGCCGGAAGACACTCTACCCACTTAGTGAATTGGCACACGACCGTGAGGAAATACCTGTTTCCTCTCGTCGATCTGGTCAGGGGCCCCACCCAGTCTATCTGGAGGTCTGACCATGGAAATGTGACTCCTCTGCGTTGCAGTGGAGCTCTGTGAGTTGGGTTTGCCGGTTGGAATTGGCAGCACACCAGGCATCCTCTAACATACTCTGCCACATCCTGCTGCATGCCGGGCCAGTATGCCACTTGTTTCAGTGTCTCGTAAGTGGCTCTGGTACCATGGTGTCCAGCACATGGTGCATCGTGGGCATACATAAGCATGACCCCCCTTTGGCCGTGTGGTATCACAAGCCTTGGCACAGTGAGATCATCAGGGGCATACCACAGAATGTCTTCTTTCACACGCAGCATGTGCTTGATGTCGTGTAGCCGTTTGAGGCTAGGGTTGTTGTCGAAGTCAGACTTCGTGATCGGGGGGCAGGAGGGGTTTGAGAGGAGGTTTTTTACCGAGGCTTGAAGGTCGGCAACGTCATTGTTGGAAATTTGTGGAGCTAGTGATAGCGGCTGTGATGTGGGAGCAAGTACGGGAGCAGTACGTTGGCTGCGGGTGACTGCTGCTACATCAGGGGTGGGTGTTTGGGTGGGGGGTGACCACAGATTACCCTGTAGTGCGCCCGTCTTGGCAAGGGCATCAGTTTGGTCATTCAAGTCTTTGTCCATGCCAGGTAGCTTCGAATGTCCTTTCACCTTTTTCCAGTAAACGATCATGTTGTGTGTTGTCGTGATATCGTCGCATGCTCGGAACAGGTGTTGGTGTTTGACCGGCTTGTTGTTTGCGGTCTTGAAGCCATTTTGTTTCCAGCCTGGGAGGTGGCATGTGAAACTGAGTCGGGCATAGTTTGAGTCTGTGCAAATGAGGAGTTCTTTGATGTTGCGGGCCAATGCGATTTGGAGAGTGATGAGAATAGCAGCTACCTCTGCATACTGCGATGACTGGGAGCCCAAATTGAAGTGTTGTGGTGGGCAGGGTTGGTCGTTTAACCATAACACCCCTGCACCTGCTTTAGGATGCCCTCATGGTTGTACGAACATCCATTGACGTAGGCAGTGGGCATACCTTGGCACGCATTCTCTTCGAAGTACCGGTGGCAGGTCAGTTACTGGTTTTGGGGTATTTCCAGCTCCGGTGTCGAAGCTGGAGTGTCATCGGAGCAGTTTTGGCAGGCCGCCAAGCCGTTGCCCAGAGCCGATTTGTGATTTTGGGCGTATCGTGCCTCAACGTTGCGCCCCTGGAGGGCCATCAGCCACGTGGCTATGCGTGAGTTGGTGACTACGCCATCTCGGATGCGTTGGCTGTTAAGGAAAGTGACAGGCTGGTGACAGGTCTCTATGATAACCTTTTGTGCTCCAATGTAGTTGGAAAATCTTTGGATGGCCCATACAGTGCAGAGCAACGCCTTTTCACAGTCTGAGTATTTGCACTCCGGTGACAGGAGTGTTTTGCTGGCATACGCTACGACTCTTTTGTCTTGGTCGTATCGTTGGTAGAGGCCAGCGCTCAGGCAGTTCTTGGAGAATCCGGCTTCCAAGTAGAACTCCTTCTTTGGATCGGGATACGGCAGACATGGGGCTGTACACAAATGTCGTTTCAGTTCGTTCATTGCATTTGTTTGGGCTTCTGTCCAGACAAATGGGCAGTCCTTTTTCAATAGAGCAGTAAGAGGTCTTGCAATGTCTGAGTAGTTCTCTATGAACTGCCTTGAGTAGTTGCACACACCCAGAAAACTGCGCAGCTCTGAAACGTTAGTGGGAGGTTTGATGGTTTGAATAGCTTGAATGCGGCTGGACTGCGGTTCAATGCCCTGTGCACCGACAAGTAGACCCACGTAGTTGACTTTTGTTCGGCACCATTGTCCTTTGTGGATGGCAATTTTGGCGCCGGCAGTGGTCAGTTGGGTCAAAACATGGTCTATTTCTATCAGGTGGTCCGCCACAGTCATACTTTTCATGAGCACATCGTCCACATAGATGAGGTTCCTCTCATCCTGGCATCTGGACATGCTTTGTTCAGGAAGATGTTGAATTCAGCCGGTGAGTTAGCATAGCCAAATGGGCATCGCGTGAAAGTGTACTGTCGATTGCCAAAGGTGAAAGCCAGCTTGTGTTGATCTGCTGGATGTACAGGTATTGTCCAGAATCCTGATGCCACATCTAGCGTAGAGAAGATAGTGGCCCCTTTGATTCGGGGTAGTTCCTGTTCCAGCTGTGTCATGGGCCACCGTGACAGCGGCACTTGCTGGTTCAACTTCCTGTAGTCAATGGTGGGTCGCCACTTGCCGTTTGGCTTGAGAACGGGCCAGATGGGGGCTGAATAGGTGCTGTTGCATGGCCTGATGACACCTTTTTCCTCCATGGCGCGAATGATCTCTTCCACTGGTTCGTGTGAGGCGATGGGAATCTTGTACTGCCTGACGAAGGTGGGCGGGGCATTTGGGCGTGTTGGAATATCACCGTGTGAAGGCTTGTGAGGCCGCAGTCTAAAGAGTCTTTGGCAAATGATGCTTTGAATTTGTACAGGACCTCCCTGAGTTTTTGGCGGTCTGCATCATTCTTTAGGGCGTCTGCATCCTTCAGGATTTGTTGGACTTGAGACTCAAACCCTGGGAATGGCTCCTCTGTTGTGGTGTCAGCTGTCACGCTGGCTGTCAGTGGTGCCGTGTTTTCCTGGTTTTCACAGGCAGGCTGGCTGGAGACCGTGTATACTGCAAGGTGTTGGTCCTCCATCAGTTCCGTTCTGCACACCTGTTCTGTAGGTACCGGCATGATGGAAATGATAGAGATGGTCTTGAAGGGTGCGGTTAAGACCGTGTTGTCTGGGCTCCCTTCTGGTATCATAGCAGCTGGTATTGAACCGATGACTGGTAACGTGAGTTCAAAGTTATGGAAGTCGTGGCTTACTAGCCATCCCAGCCGGTAGGCCTTGGGAATTCTGATGGGGGTAGCCGTGCAGTTGTTGAGTAAAATGTAGATTACGCGGAATGGCACTTCAGTGAGGGGTGTGGCTTCCAAGGTGAGTCCCCAGTTCCATGCTTTCAGGTGAAAGTTGGAAGAAACCCAGTGTGTTGTTCAGGGGTTTGGCCCTGTCTCATGTTGAGGCGAATAGCGACCCCTTTGGTATAAGCGGGTACTGCAGTTTCCTGTTCGTTGACCAGGAAGCAGACTTCTGGAATGGTCTGGCCGGACACGAGGTTCTCGAGGTCAACCGGACCACCAGGGGGCTGTACAGTCATTGGTGCCCACACTACCTCATTAACAAAGTCCACGTGAGCTTTGAGGCGAATCAGGAGGTCTGCTCCAATGTAAACATCATGCGTTAGGTCTGGGAGGACCAAAAAGTAATGGGTTAGAAACCGGCCGTTCCATTTCAAGCTCAGAGCGCAGATGCCTTTGGCCGTTGCCATGGTTGACAGGCGAGAGTCTAAAGAGAAACGTGTGCGCTTGTTGGCGAATGGGAGGTCCGGTGTGTTTTCTTTGAGAGCATTAAACACGTTATGGTTGATGGCTGAGTTGTCTGCCCACAGTGCGAGAACAGTGTCTGTGGTTGTTAAGCCATTCAGCTGCAGGTCTGGTGTGACCTTGGGGCAGAAGGAGTCAGAGTCTGTGGTGAGCTGAAGGGTGCAGAGCAGCGAACTTGAACTTTGCCCTGGTGCTGAGACGGGGTTCCCGCGGCTAGCTGTGGGGTTTCCCGTGACCTCTGTGACCTGAGTCTGGCTCAGGTGACCTGGGTGACTGGAAAGGCAGCGGTTCTCGCACTTGAGCCCAAATTTTCAACTGTCTGAAGTCCACCAGGGGCTCAAAGCAATCTAGTAAGTCCTTGCCAATGAGCAGGGGAAACGTGTCCATCGGTGAAATGTACTCGGGGTGTACCAAACTCATTGGACCGATGGTTAGATGAATGGGAGCTATTTGTTCAAGTTGGATCTCAGTTTGGCTGTATGACTGCACATTTAGCTCACATTTTTGTGATTTGAGAGTTCGATTTTGTCTCTTTGCTTCATGTCTGAGTCTTTCAAAGAGGTTAGTTGACATTAAAGTTAGGTCTGCTCCCGTGTCTACAAGGGCTTCAATCCTCACGTCATTTTCCACAGTGATGGCTATGTACAGCTTTCGGGCCACCCCCTTTTCGATAAGGTTTCCTAGGAGTCTTGGTACCGGGGCTTGGGTGCTGACCGATAAGCAAGTGGGGCTGGGGTCATGTGATTCGTTTGGGAGGCAGACAACCAAAACAGCACTCTTCTGGTACCGTGGCGTCCTGGTCGTCGGTGGGTTGATGTGAGTTGGTTTGCTCTGAGTGTGCGGTTGTTGGTTGAGGTGACCGTGTGATGAGGTCACTCTGTGATGCACTAACTGACTGTGTGGTAAGTCTCTGGTCAACTGTGAGTTGGGTGTGAGGTTGTGTTAAAGGGCTGTCAGGGCAGACCTTGCTTCTAGTCATAAGGAGTCCGACTTGTCCTTCTTGTCTTCCTTTTTGGGCTTTTTCTGGATCAACTCTTTCAGAACTTTCAGAATCTCTGCAGACTCGGACATAACTGCGTTGCTCGGCTCCTGTGAGGGCTCAGGACTTGGACTTGTTTGATGCATGTCGAGAGGCCTTCTGTCTTTGGCGATTGGGGCTTGAGGCTCTAGCCGATGAAGGCCTGCCATTTCTGGGTCGCCGGCTGGCCTCCCATGTGGCGCCGTCCCTTTGGTTGCTGGATGGATGTGGCTTGTCCCAGAATCTTTCAGAGCGTCCGCTCTGGTGCCTTGGATGGGCGCCCTCGTGGTGAGGCTGCCCTCTGCTGGCTGGGAACTGTCCGTGCCTCTCGGTTGAACGGTCTGTCACTGTGTTGTGTGTGTGCGCCCTCTAGGGCCAGTTCTGGGCAGTGATCAGAGACCGGGTAGATGGTTGGATTTTTAACAGTCTTTTCAGATATGGCCCTTTGCTTGGAATAAGCTTTGTGGGCTAAATCTCGCAGCTGTTGAATAGACATACTTCGTGGGCAGGCCAGGACTCCCAGATGATGACTTACTGCAGGGTGCAGGTTTCTAAGAAACAAAGTCTTAAAGTTGAAATCTTCTTCTATTCCTGGCTCGTTACGTGCTCCAAAGTAGGCCTTTCGTATGCGGTTGTAGTATGCTTGTGGGGTTTCCAGTCGGCCCTGTTTAAGATCCATGGCCGCGAGGAGCCCTTGGTCCGATTCAGGGTCAGAAAACTCTTTGATCAGAGCCTGTCGCAGCAGCTGGTAGTCTGATTTGACAGCTTCTGGCTGCCGATCCAGGAAGCTGCGCACGTCACGGCTGGATGTGATGCAGAGTAGATACAACTTGTCCCATGCACTCACGTTGGCCACATTCTGTAACAGGAAGTCAATGTCTTGCAAATACGCATGAACGTCAACACCCCCCGCAGGGTTTGGAGTGAAAGTGGGGATATTCTTTGCTAGCTTGTCCAGCTCTTTGGGAGCCATGCCGTAGCTCGCGGCGCGGCTTTTCTGGGGAGGCTCCCATCCCTTTGCTCCTGACCATGGTTCGTTGGATGCTGAACGTTTTGGCAGTGGGCTTTCACCCCCCTCACGCAACTAGGGACTCTTGACTGGGGCACTTAGGCCCAGGGGCCAGAGGGAGCTGCATGGCGTGCGAGTCCCTCCCAAGTCACTTTGCAGTTTATAGGAGTGTTTTAGTTCTCGGTGCACAATGTCCAATTCATCTTTAAATGGTCTCTTTGCTGCCTCAGGGCAGTAATCTCGCTTCGGGCCTGTCTAAGGTGATTTTCACAGGCCCGAGCTTTAGCATCTCTTTCTGTCAGTTCAATCTCGGCTCTTGCTAGGAAAGCTTCGCCATGCTGGAGCTTTCCAGTTAGTTCCTCTCTGGATTGCTTCTCCATCTGCTCTCTGCGCCCCATCTCCAAGTGGAGCTCTTCGAGGGCCTTTTGGAGTCTCTCGACTTCCTCTTGTAGTTCAGGATCAGATTCCTCCGTCGTCCTACGCTGATCCGGGGTCTCGAGGAGTAGCTGATCAAGACGATGTTGGGTCTGAGCCTGGTTCCTCCGGGCTTCCTCAGCCTGGAGCTTGAGCGCTGCGACTTCCTGCTCCAGAAGTGCGTTGCTCCTTTCGTTGAGCCTTGCCTGGGCGATGAGGTTGTGGGCGAGGCCTCCGATGAGTCTCGCCCATTCTTTGTGACTGTAGCTCTGCATCGGATCGTGGGCCATCAGTCGATTCAAGTCCCCGTCCAGCTGCTCGCGGCTCAGGTGCTGGAGGTCGCCGGCGGCGGTTGGGCAGGAACGGGTTGGTCATGACGCCCAGCCAGGTCTCGAGATAGGTCCCAGTGGGTGTCAGGACTGGATGCTCGCGACATAGTGGCTTTTACTGTTGACGAGAGAAAGACAGCACAACAAAGACAAGAACCAATGCATGCTTGTGCAGGGATTAGCGGTTACGTAATACGTAATTAAATAATTCTTTTGTGTGGTTCCAGTTAACTGGTGCAGACAGTTAGTGGAAGGTAGGTTCGACACTTAATTGTCAAACCAAGAAGGACCATGTAGGTCAATTTGTGTGAGTGAGTGCCGGATTTAACTATAGATTTTGACAGGGGGTAGTTCTAAGAGTCCTTCGGTGACTCTCGCTGCTCGGTCGTCTATCTATTACTCAGTTTTCCGTGGTGGCTCTCACAGGTTCTGCTTCTACGTGAACTGAAAGAAACAAACACAGCAGAAAAGCAAACAGAACAGAGTGTGATGGATGCAATTAAGTGAGGAATAGAGCAGAAACAAATAGAAAGGAATAGAAGTAGAATAGCACTAAAATAAAATGCGAAGGGCTGGAGGGGGAAGTGAACTTAAGCTTCCTATCACAGCTGGGTTTATGACGGGGCCAGGCGAGTGCACTGTTGCATCATAAAACCTAGAGGGGTGGTATGGATCGAGAGTATAAGGGTTGGCCCGCACCTAAATAATCGAAGAATATGTAATATTCTGTGGCTTTCAATTAGGTGAAGTGACTGTATGTCACTAATTTAGGCCTGGGTGAATTGTGGGTGCTCAGATGAGAACTCAATGGCAGGCAACCTTTCCTAGACGTTCAAACACTCGACTGCGGTGTCCGTGGCAACCTGTCCCCTTTGTAACACGGTGCAACCTCTCAAACAGGGAACATCAGCACAATTGCGTACTTCGGTAAGGTATTTGCGCCAACGGCCAGGGTGACCGGTCAAAATTGAGTTTTCCCTGAACTCAGAGTCTGTCCCCTTTACGGGCAGTTACTGTTACTTACGGTTCTGTCGTGCAGAAGCCTGAGCAGGGAAATTAAACAAAATTGCCAATCTGGGCTTGTTGCCTCCCTGTACCTGATACACAACTCGCTGGTGTCCTTGCGTGTTGCCCGTGATACGAGGTCAGAATGTCCCGATTCACACACAGTTAGTGCAAGAACCGCCAGGCCAGGCAGCTCCACTCACTGGAACTCACTGGGGCGACCGTCAACTCACCACGAGGCGGTGAAGGGCCTTATCTGCAAATACACAAGTGGTCACACAAACACAGCTTAATTGTAAATGTAAATCTCAGTTTAAATCTTGTTTAAACCAAATTTAAATAATTAAGTGTGTATGACAAAAGAAAATGAGCCTACAATGACAGTCCGAATGAACTAGTTAAACTAGAACTGAAATGAGCGAAAGGGGGTAAAACAAACAAAATAGTTCAGATGCACTTGATTCAAATTTGAATGAAATCTTGTTCAATCAAATTTAAATGAGTGCATAGAATAACAGAATGGGAAAAAGACAGGAGAAAGCCTTCCCTATTTGTGATTTTTCCTAAAGAGAATTGCTTGTTGATGAGCAAAATGCCAACTGGTTGACACTACTTAATTTTGAAATTCAATTAAATGTTATTTACTTAAATTTAAAATAAGTGTATGAAATAAGGGAGGCTTGGGTGTGTGTGTGAATGTTATTGCCAGGCAATAACAAACAGGTCACAGGACTAAGAGTGAATTAAATAAAGCATCAAGTGATACAATGGAAAGAATTTCCGAAGTAAATAAAAACTAAGGAAATAAAGAGCAAGAAAAAAAAAAATAAATAAATAAATAAAATAAAATAAATAATAATAATAAAATTAAAACCTAAATAAAATAATAATGATAACTCAAGAGCACGAGAGAGGGAGAAAAACAAAAAAAAAAATGAGTTAAATCAAAAGAGTAGAATAAAATAAAATAACAATCAAATAGAATAGAATAGAATAGAATAGAATAGAATAGAGTAAATCTGTGACCAAAGGAACAGAGGAGAGGAAAGGACACACAGATGGCAGGGAATTGACTTCCGGGGACGTCCACAAGGGGGAGCACTTCCAGGAAGTGAATTCTCTTGTTGGACGGCAACTTAATTCAAATTAAAGATTTAAAACGTGTTTAAACCAAATTTAAATAAGTAAACCACATTCCAAAAACGATTGAAAAGCATAACCATCAACAAAGTTATAACAGCAACGTTGAAGTAGTCACGGGGAAATTCGGAGACAATTCAGTTCAAAGTATGGCGAGCAGCTTTAACTCAGAACGTCCACGCGGTGGCGTTGCTGAGTCAACACAACAATGAAGTAGGGAGGGGTGCCCTACCTGGACAGACTGCTCTCTGGCGTCTGGTCAAGGTTACTGCATCCACCTCCATGATATTTTTAAATTAGCGTTACAGCTGATTTAACTGCACATATCACAAATACAAACTTTTTAGAATCTCGGCGGATTCTTCGGTGCCAGTTCACTGGACTGATGCAACCTTTTATCATAAGTATCAAACTTTGGAAACTCAGGGTTTAGTGACCCCGTTTGCACAAATTTTAGTGCACAAATATGTAACTGCAGGATAATTCACTGCTGTTATTAGTCACGCTGGATCAGTGCGTTTTCGACTGGCTCCAACTTTACAAGTCAAATCGGATGAAGCAGGTAAACTGTTTTCAGATTAGGCTTGTATTCGGTAGCGTATTTGGTTAGCTAGTCCAATCAGGTTACCAAGGGAGCGAGGCGCTATTTCTGAATTATTGGACGACACAAGTAATTCAATTATAATAGCGGCAGATAAGGCCTTTAAAGATTAGTAGGAATCTTGCTACACAATCTCGTTTCAGGACGCGCTTTAATGACGATTCAATTCGTTTCATTCAAGCGGAAATTAATATTCAAAACTGTAACTTACTGCAAATATTGTCGTCCTTCACAGATAAGAGCTTGAAATATTAATGGACTGCAGTGTATTTCACGTTCAACAATTTACTACCATGTTTTTAGACACAAAGCAGCTTTGTTAACGTTTTTCCAAAGTGAGGGATGCGTGTCAGCTCACTGAAGTATATAGCGCGCGTTACACATCAAATCACACAAATTTCTTCTAGATTGCTCATACATCAAAACCAAGTTTAAAACGTTGCCCGCATTCTCCACCAAATATCTGTGACGATTTGTACAGTTATTAATCAATTTATGGGTGGAATATGAATATAATAACTCATATAGTCTTATGAGTTATTATTATGCACATACCGACCCAAGGGGGAATTAACCATATATGGTGAATTAACTACAACGAATTATAATCAATCACATATATGATTAGTTCTGTTTTAATAATTATGTAGAGAACTATCGGTCCGTCCAGCAAACCGGTAAGTTATCCACAGACTCTTACGACAGAAATATTATCCACCGGCCACGAAGATAAATTTCTGTGGTAGCATCCAAACGTAAAGCAAGGATATTAGAATCAGAATGTTAAAGTGACTCGGTTGTTGCTGAATGAGCAAGTGATCAAAATAAGCGTGGGTATGATGTATTTAATATACAGAACGGGTAATACAAAGGTTATATGGATAAATGTACACAAGTAGATACAGATACATACAGGTGAAAGTAAAGGCAGAAAAGAGAGAGATGATCAAAGGATGGCCAATTCCAACAGTTAACCTTAAAGAGCCAGCAAGGAAACCCAGTATTTAAAATCTTAACAAATACTTGCATATAGGTTCGTTGTGGTGCTTCGAGTTTCGGAGCGCTCAGTGTGGTGGTTGGTCCTTCAGGAGGTGATTTTTCAGCGAAGTTCCAAACGAAGGGTTAACTGGAAGTAAGATGACCGGAAGATAAAGAAGAGAGTCCGTCTCTACGGCAGGAACGTGTGCAGGAAACTTGTGCATCGAAAAGATGCGTGTCATGGTATTTTAAAGACAACAGACCAGGACGCCTTCTTGATAACGTCCTCCAATGATAGCGTTGCAATTTGGCGGTTTTCCACATCCCTTTGTCCTGTCTCCCGGGTTAATTTATGGTATGTCAAATCGGTGCATTTTCTTCATAGTACTATTAAACATTGAACGATGCATTTGACAGAACGGTAACATACATGGGTGAATAGCTCGGACTCACAGCTTTACGGAGAGATCAAACTCGACAGGTGTCGCTCATCCTATACAGAAAATACACTCTATACTCTACTACTGTTGTTTAACATGAAAACTAACTTACTATAGTCAATTCTACGATTCTACACTAGTAACACATACATGCATCAAACACTACAATGGCAGATACATTCATATTTGCAGGTATAATATCTGTGCATACAGTCTTTATGTAGGTCTTTTGTGTGTGTGTGTGTGTGTCTGTGGGTGTGTGCGTGTATTTTCCTTTTTATGACCGTTTGGAATTCGGGCCTGTCTCCTAGAAACCCGATCCGTGGTGTTCACATCTCTTTTGAAGTCGCAGAGGAGAGGTTCGGGACTTATCGCAATAGTCATAAAAAAAGAGTCTCGTGATCCATTAGTGTCTGCCGGGCTGGAATCGATGTAAGATTTACAAACCAAAGTTCCGTGAATTGAGACTGAAACACAGTTTATGGTGGGACCTGCTCATCTTTGAGACTGTGCAGACCCCACACTACAGTCACCAAACTCGGTACACTTATTGTTCTCATTAAACTGGACAACTTTCTCATTTACAGTCATTAGCTCTGACCAACAGGAAGTCAGATATTTTGGTTTAAATGTGGATTTTTCGCACACACTTAGACGTAGGCTCGCTGTCCCCCTACCCCCTCCCTCTGTGTGTGTGTGTGTGTGTGAGTGAAAGTGAGAGAGAGAGTTTTACAGCCTTGATCAGTTATTTAAACCTTTTATTGCAGACTCACTGTGCTTAAGAGTTTATTCCCAACCCTTAAATCAAACAAATCTGAAGCAGCTAATCAGGCCAGTTCATTTGTAGGCCACTGACAACATAGTATTACATTATTAGTTTGATAATTAGGGTTAATTCAAATATAAAAACACACTGCAAAAGCATGCTTTTGGTGCATAAGATTGGTCCACAAACAACAGCTCAGGGAGGTCAAAAACATGAAGTGTGAGGATTATTGACTAGCCTTATTCCTGACTAGCCTACTGCGTTTCGAATTACGGGTTCCACTTCAGGTTTGGTGAACTTCCATTCAAAAAGACTGAAACTTATCGTTTCAAATCATAAGGTTGCCCTACAATTAAAGCTTATCTGTCAGCTTGACTGAATCAGCTGTCAATTTTTCTTTCATGTTTTATTTTCAGACATCATGAGAATTACATAACGCTTGGTATTGTAACATAACATGTTATAACAAAAATATCTATGGCAAGAGCTCTTTTCAGCAGCTGCTTTCTATCCTCCTGATTATTTTATTTTGTCTCTTTGCATACTGCTGTAATAGGTGCCACCGGGCTTTGGCCCGTCATCGCTGCTTGCAGCTATATTTAGGGCCAAAGACCAAGGGGCTGAAGGCCCTATTGTTTTCTTTAGGATTATTATTAGGGCCAAAGCCCAAGGGGCTGAAGGCCCTATTGTTTTCTTTAGGATTCTTCTTCTTCTTATTATTAGGGCCAAAGCCCTGTAAGGGGCTGAAGGCCCTTTTGTTTTCTTTAGGATTATTATTAGGGCCCAAGCGAAAATTCGCGCAGGGCCCTCTTGATCCCCTAAGGATTATTATTTTTATTTTTTTTATTTTTTTTTTTCGTCTTCCGGGGCTTTTTGGGGGCCTTAACATGCTCAAAAACTCCTGAAAATTGGCACACACATTGGAATCTGCGGCCATTAGGACGCCGCAGAGGCTGGTACCCGGGCGTGGCAGGGGGGCTCGACAGCGCCCCCTTGAAAAAAGTCAGAAAACTTTGTCCATATATTGAACACACTTGCATGTATTAGTATGAAACTCGGTACACACATAGACCGCATCGGGCCGAACAACTTTCGTGCTCTAAGTTAAACGCCACCCCAACAGGAAGTCAGCTATTAAGGGTTGTTTGAAAAACGCATGCTCTGGAATTTGATATACTCCTCCTAGGCGATTACCCTCTTGATCCCCTAAGGATTATTATTTTTTATTTTTTTATTTTTTTTCCGTCTTCCGGGGCTTTTTGGGGGCCTTAACATGCTCAAAAACTCCTGAAAATTGGCACACACATTGGAATCTGCGGCCATTAGGACGCCGCAGAGGCTGGTACCCGGGCGTGGCAGGGGGCTTGACAGCGCCCCCTTGAAAAAAGTCAGAAAACTTTGTCCATATATTGAACACACTTGCATGTATTAGTATGAAACTCGGTACACATATAGACCTCATCGGGCCGAACAACTTTCGTGCTCTAAGTTAAATGCCACCCCAACAGGAAGTCAGCTATTAAGGGTTGTTTGAAAAACGCATGCTCTGGAATTTGATATACTCCTCCTAGGCGATTAATCCGATCACCACCAAACTCGGACAGCATGAAGTCAAGACATTGATGATTAAAAATTGCCAGCAGATTTTTGATATCTCGAACAGTTTGTGTGTGTGTCTGTGGGTGTGTGCGTGTATTTTCCTTTTTATGACCGTTTGGAATTCGGGCCTGTCTCCTAGAAACCCGATCCGTGGTGTTCACATCTCTTTTGAAGTCGCAGAGGAGAGGTTCGGGACTTATCGCAATAGTCATAAAAAAAGAGTCTCGTGATCCATTAGTGTCTGCCGGGCTGGAATCGATGTAAGATTTACAAACCAAAGTTCCGTGAATTGAGACTGAAACACAGTTTATGGTGGGACCTGCTCATCTTTGAGACTGTGCAGACCCCACACTACAGTCACCAAACTCGGTACACTTATTGTTCTCATTAAACTGGACAACTTTCTCATTTACAGTCATTAGCTCTGACCAACAGGAAGTCAGATATTTTGGTTTAAATGTGGATTTTTCGCACACACTTAGACGTAGGCTCGCTGTCCCCCTACCCCCTCCCTCTGTGTGTGTGTGTGTGTGTGTGAGTGAAAGTGAGAGAGAGAGTTTTACAGCCTTGATCAGTTATTTAAACCTTTTATTGCAGACTCACTGTGCTTAAGAGTTTATTCCCAACCCTTAAATCAAACAAATCTGAAGCAGCTAATCAGGCCAGTTCATTTGTAGGCCACTGACAACATAGTATTACATTATTAGTTTGATAATTAGGGTTAATTCAAATATAAAAACACACTGCAAAAGCATGCTTTTGGTGCATAAGATTGGTCCACAAACAACAGCTCAGGGAGGTCAAAAACATGAAGTGTGAGGATTATTGACTAGCCTTATTCCTGACTAGCCTACTGCGTTTCGAATTACGGGTTCCACTTCAGGTTTGGTGAACTTCCATTCAAAAAGACTGAAACTTATCGTTTCAAATCATAAGGTTGCCCTACAATTAAAGCTTATCTGTCAGCTTGACTGAATCAGCTGTCAATTTTTCTTTCATGTTTTATTTTCAGACATCATGAGAATTACATAACGCTTGGTATTGTAACATAACATGTTATAACAAAAATATCTATGGCAAGAGCTCTTTTCAGCAGCTGCTTTCTATCCTCCTGATTATTTTATTTTGTCTCTTTGCATACTGCTGTAATAGGTGCCACCGGGCTTTGGCCCGTCATCGCTGCTTGCAGCTATATTTAGGGCCAAAGACCAAGGGCTGAAGGCCCTATTGTTTTCTTTAGGATTATTATTAGGGCCAAAGCCCAAGGGGCTGAAGGCCCTATTGTTTTCTTTAGGATTCTTCTTCTTCTTATTATTAGGGCCAAAGCCCTGTAAGGGGCTGAAGGCCCTTTTGTTTTCTTTAGGATTATTATTAGGGCCCAAGCGAAAATTCGCGCAGGGCCCTCTTGATCCCCTAAGGATTATTATTTTTATTTTTTTTATTTTTTTTTTTCGTCTTCCGGGGCTTTTTTGGGGGCCTTAACATGCTCAAAAACTCCTGAAAATTGGCACACACATTGGAATCTGCGGCCATTAGGACGCCGCAGAGGCTGGTACCCGGGCGTGGCAGGGGGGCTCGACAGCGCCCCTTGAAAAAAGTCAGAAAACTTTGTCCATATATTGAACACACTTGCATGTATTAGTATGAAACTCGGTACACATATAGACCTCATCGGGCCGAACAACTTTCGTGCTCTAAGTTAAATGCCACCCCAACAGGAAGTCAGCTATTAAGGGTTGTTTGAAAAACGCATGCTCTGGAATTTGATATACTCCTCCTAGGCGATTAATCCGATCACCCACCAAACTCGGACAGCATGAAGTCAAGACATTGATGATTAAAAATTGCCAGCAGATTTTTGATATCTCGAACAGTTTGGCCGTGGCGAGGCAACGAATTTATGGCGAGAAAAAGGAAACAGGAAATGTGTTATAACGTCTGCATACATATATTGATCTTTATGAAACTTCACGAGTGTGTTGGTTGTAGTAGTCCGATCACATGGATGTGACTATTGTGAGTCAAAGTTATAGCGCCACCAACTGGCAGCAGGAAGTGTATCACTATTTGAAATGCTTTGAGATCACCCTCTTGTTTTTACCTGATTTGCTTCAAACTTCATCAGTGTAATGTCAATACACAGCAGATGTAGACCTATGACAGGATTTTTGATATTTGAAATATTGTTGCCATGGCAACAGGTCAAACTGTAATAATATTCTTGAGTGTTTTTGAGGCTCTTAACATGCTTCAAATTGCATGAAACTCGACACACACATCAATATTGTCAACCAGTAGACATGGACAAAGCCATAGAAATGGGCGTGGTGGAGGGGCTCAGTAGCGCCACCTTTTGACAAAAGTGGGGGGGTTAGTTTTTCCTACAGTCACCAAATTCGGTAAACATATTGTTCTCATCAATTTTCTAATTTACACTTATTAGCTCCGACCAACAGCAAGTCAGCTATTTTGGTTTGAATGTTAATTTTTTGAAAAAACAAGCTATGAATTTTATACTACTACTCTTACAGGGTTTATACAATTTACACCAAAGTTTTTTAACTTGGTGCTAATACATTGAAGTTGTTTAATTGCAAACGGATTTTGGATGTCTCAAACCGTTTGGCCGTGGCGAGGCAACGAATTTATGGCGAGAAAAGGGAAACAAAGTGTTATAACTTCTGCATACATTAATTGATTTTGATTAATCTTTGGCTGTGTGTTCGTTGTACAAGGATGATCACATGGATGCTTCTATTGTGAGTCAAAGTTATAGCACCACCAACTGGCAGCAGGAAATGTGTTACTTTCAGCATGCTTTGAGAACACCATCTTATTTTTACCCATTATTCAAACTTCATTTGAATAATGTCAAAACATGGCACATGTAGATCTTTGAAAAGAATCGTGATATCTCAAACACAGTTGTCCTGGCAAAACATTAAAATTTAATATTCATTTTAGATGCTTTTGAGACTCTTAGCATGCTTCAAATTGTTTGAAACTCCACACACATGTCAGGATTGTTAGCCAGTAGACATGGACAAAGCCTTAGAAACGGGCAGGGAGGAGGGGCTCAATAGCGCCACCTTATATTGCAGTAAATGTGGAGTGAATTTGACATAGTCCTTTGATGTTTAACCATTTTATCTGCCTATTGCCCGCTGTGCACAGTTGCCCTGAAGCCACCGGGGTGGCGGTGCCACCGGCTTGGGCCCGCCATCACTGCTCGCAGCTATATTTCTTCTTCTTCTTCTTCTTCTTCTCCAAAGTAACTCGCATTTTAGAGGGCCTAAACGTGCTCGAAAACTCACTAAACTTTGCACACGCATCAGAAGTGGTGAAAATTTACGTCTGTTATGGGTTTCGGAATTGGGCGTGGCAAAATGGCTCGATAGCGTCATCTAACGTACAGCCCCTCTCGCTACATTTCACTAGGGTTTTGAAATTCGGTACACACATTTATAAGCCCAATACCTACAAAAAAGTCTCTTGGAGCGAAATCCGAAACCGAACAGGAAGTCGGATATTTTGAATTAATTCACAGTTTTTTGCATTTTCCAGACGTTGTACTTTAACGAACTCCTCCTAGAGCTTTTATCAGATCAATGTCATATTTGGTCAGTCTAATCTAAAGGCCTTTGTGACGTTAAATTGCGAAGATCTAGAGTTTTCACTGAAGGGCGTGTCCGTGGCGCCCTGACAAAATTTGATGTTTTCGCCATGAAATAGGAAGTTGTTGTAACTCTGACAAACAATGTCCGATCTGCCCCAAACTTCACATGTTTTATTAGAGACCTGGCCTGAAGACATCTTCATAACAATATTCGGTTACAGTCATAGCGCCACCTGTAGGCAACAGGAAATTACATGTTTTACACTGTGATTAACTCCTCCTAGAGATTTAATCAGATCAATGTCATTTTTGGTCAGCCTAATCTAAAGGCCTTTGTGACGTTAAATTGCTAAGATCTAGAGTTTTCACTGAAGGGCGTGTCCGTGGCGGCATGACAAAGTCTGATGTTTCGCCATGAAAAAGGAAGTTGTTGTAACTCAGACAAACAATGTCCAATCTGCCCCAAACTTCACATGTTTTATTAGAGTCCTGGCCTGAGGACATCTTCATAACAATATTCAGTTACAATCATAGCGCCACCTGCAGTCAACAGGAAATGACATGTTTTACACTGTGATTAACTCCTCATAGAGATTTAATCAGATCAACATCAAATGTTATCAGTCTAATCTTAAGACCTTAGCAATGATAAATATCAAAGATCTTGAGTTTTTGCTGAAGGGCGTGTCTGTGGCGGAGTGACAAAGTCTGATGTTTCGCCATGAAAGAGGAAGCTGTTGTTACTGAGGCATACTATGTCTGATCTGCTCCAAACTTCACATGTGTGATAATAGTCTTGGCCTGAAGACATCAACATGGCAATATTCAGTAAGCCATAGCGCCACCTGCTGGCAACAGGAAGTGTGGCATTTCGAAATGACTTTGGCATAATTCTCCTGTATTCACTCGCTTACATGCATGTCACCCACTGTTCACTGTTTTCGTGAGGCCAAGGGGTGGTGGTGAGCCCGGGTGCGAGGGCCCTTTCATCGCTGCTTGCAGCTTTAATTACATTTATAATTACACTGTTGACCCATCCCTTACACCTTACCTCTACCTACCCATACCACCAAAGCTTTCCTTAACCTTACCCGTACCCCACCTCAATAGCAGCAAAAGTGTTTTGCAATTCAATATGAACCCAATAAGTAAATATGTACATGTACATGTACTTATTTTTTGATGTAAGTACATAGTAGTTAAGGCCACTTAATATAAAGTGGGACCAACAATTGTTACGTCAAAATCAGATGCTATGTTGTAGCGGTTCATACAGTTATTAATCAATTTATGGGTGGAATATGAATATAATAACTCATAAAGCTTTATGAATAATTATTATGCACATACCGACCCAAGGGGGAATTAACCATATATGGTGAATTAATTATAACGAATTATAATTAATTCCATATATGATTAGTTCTGGTTTAATAATTATTTAGAGGAACTGTTCATTTGTCCAGCAAACTAAGCTCCTCATAGAATGTTATCAAAGGAAGGTTTTTCTCTGGCCACAAGAAGGACCTCCTATTCTAGCATCCAAACGTAAAGCAAGGATATAGGATCGAAACGTTAAAGTGACTGGGTTTTTGTTGAAATGAGCAAGAAGAACAATCGAGCATGAATAATGTGTTTAATATATGCAAACTACGACTACAGAGGTTATACGTCTAAATACAGAATATACAAATATATACAAAAGGGAACGTAGAGACAGGAAAGGAAGGATGGTCAAAGAATGGCAAATTACGGCAGTTAACCCTTTGAGAGAGCCAGCACAGAAATCAGTTTAAACAAATTTCAGAGAGATTTATACTTGCATATGGTTCAAGTCAGTGTGCAGCAGAGTTTCAATGCGCTTGGCTTGGTTGGTCCTTTCCGAGAGGGTTTCTCCGGCGTGGTTTTCAAACGAGGTTTAACTGACGCGTTGTCACGTTGCTGATCTGCTGTCTCATTCTGTTGTCTTGTGTTCGTGTGGGCGTCGCCGCTGATTGTCTGATCAGCGGCAGCTGTTTCTCTTCACTTCAGCCTACTTAATGCCCTGTCTTTCGTCTCTCGTTGTCAGATCGTTGTTTGGAGTCCCGCATGTGTTTTCCCTCGTGTTCCTTGTGAGTCTTGCCTGTGATTGGAGTTCTTCGTGTTCCTGTTCTCACGCACCCACGCTGGATTATACTCACCACGGACCTGTTTCACCACCTCATCTCATCTGTTACACGGCCCATCGAAGTCCCTGTGATCACCTCTCTCCTGCTGCCCGCCCATTGAGTCTTGTGTTCTCTGTGTTGGAGTGAAGCTCAATAAATGAGATTGTACTTGCATTTGCATCCGTCTTATTATTCCGTGACACGCGTAAGATGACGGAGAACAAAGAAGAGAGAGAGAGTCCAAGGAAATGGTCGTCCCGGAAGGAGCTGAGTGTGTAATGACAGCGCTGTCGCCTGAGGCAGTTCAGGGGCAGTCGAGAGACAATCGGGAGACAAAGGAAAAATTGTGTGTCGTTGTTTTTATGGAAAACCAAGCTAACACCTCCTGAATTGTAATGGCCAATAGATGTGCAGCACTATTTGGCGGGCAAAGTTCCTTTGTTTGGTCTCCTAGCTGAATTTATGACTATCAGATCAGATTTTGAGATGGAGTACTTTCTTCACAGTATCATTAAACACATAGAAAAATGCATTTGTCAGCTATGTGACATATCTCAGTGAATGATCAGTAGCCAGAGCTTTAAAACAAGATCAAACTCGATATATCAGACAGGTATATAAAGGAAGTTATGGTTTACAGACAAAATTCCCTTGTTGTAAGGTGGCCGTTAGCAGTGGTAAGGCAGGCAGCAAGAAAAAGATAAAAACGCTGAAAGTTCTTTAAGGTGATTTAATTTCCTTGTCAGGGCATGCTCCAGACAGTGTAACCAGGTTCCATCCACCAATATTCCAATACAATAATAACAAAACAAAAATAAAGAAAAAAACAAAACAAAATAATATTTACATAAAAACATCAAATACATTGGCTACTGGCCCAACACTCACACTGAGTTCTCTCCCCCTCTTTGTCCAAACAATTACACTCTTTATACTTAAGGCTCCTCCCCTCAAATTCAAACATACCAATGGCAGGGCCATTTCAATTACAATTTACATTGTTTGTTTATAAGATCATGTTTAACATCAACATTGAAATATAAACATTCACATCTTCTTTATCAAACTCCATTTTCCCCATGAAAACCAATGAGAACCTTAAAAGACATGCATACACTGTAATTTCCTTAAAACATTCTTAATGCTTGAACTCCTCCTCCTTTGGGATGGTATAAATCCGGCTTCCTGTTTGCGGGCCCCTCCTATTAGGAAGCTCCAGGAAGAAGGTAAGACAAAGAATTGCCATTAACAAACAAATCATTACTTGTCTAATTTTCATTCACCTTTTCTTGTTTTACAGGCCCCAAAAGGCTAAGACATGTGAGAGACAAAACAGTGAATAAAATTATCTTGAATTGTTTGGTTCTTTGAGTTGAGAGTTACAAACCTTATTTTATCACATCCCTTATTACAACTAAAACTAACTCAACTACAGTTATTTAAACTAAGTCATAGGAAACATGCATACACTCGAGATACATGATGGGTACATACATGGATGTGACTTGGCATAGTTATATTTCACATATACAGTCAATAATGTATGTTTGCGTGTTTTTGTGTGTGTCTGTGTGTGTCTGTGTGTGTGTGGTGGGTGTTGGAATGTGAATCTGGCCCATAGTCCACATGAGGGGCCCCTTCTTTTTTACCTCGGAGGGTAACAAAGGTGTCAGTGTTTGTTTTTCTCTAGACCGGCCGGAGCCGAGGTCAGCTTACAACACAGTCCAGCATGCGAGAAGCATCCTGAAGATTCCAGATTTTATTGACTGTCCTAAGTGTGCATATGCTACAATGTATTGACTAGCATAGTCTTGTTGAGGTATGTGAGAGGACAGATTAATATAGTTCATGATTATATATCACACAACCCTAAAATATGTGTCTGTGAAAGAGCAAAGAATCGTTTCTGTCACTGACAAGCGAATTGAACAAAGTCAAATGAGTCACTCAAAACGAGTAAAATGACTCGCTGCTCTAATGTAAAACGTCTATAAATGTCCATACTGACATGTAAAACAAACAAAGTAACAATAAGTAAAATGTCGTAGGAACACAGGTCTAAAAGAACCGAAGATCCTGCTCAAATAAACCGGTTTACTAATTTTGAAACAAAATGATTCCCGGAAATGAATCGACTTCTCAGGACCGCGATAACTAAAGCACGCGCATACACGAGTGTTTGACCAGTGAGGCGATTTGATGCATGTATGTTATATTATTACATAAATTAGTTTTGATGTAATTCAAAATGTCGTTTTTTTCTAGTCAGAAAAGCATATGGATACATTCGTGAGGGAAAAACTCTTATTGACAAGTTTAAATGTAAGGTTCATGGTCATTTTACAATTTTGCAGCTTTTACATATGTAATTGACTGCCTGTGATGATCAACTCACCCTTGTGTAACTTAAAAACACATATTAATTTGATACGTGCTATAGGTAACGTTAAGCTCACAGGGCTGTCAACGTCTGATTTTAGCAATTCATAAGGAATTGCATCTGGATAAATATCAGATACAGTAGCAACATGTTAATTTTTCTAAAATCCCTCAACCAACGTTAATGCTGCAAACATAAAGGGAGCCATGTCAGCTGGCGTTAGTATTAAAGGTTAGAATTAACAGGTAAAATGAATAAAATATATTATTTACAATAATGTTAATTAGCCTCATGCCACCCCAGTCGTATATGACTTTATTTCTTCTGTGTAACTCGAATGGAGATTTTAAAAACAATATTCAATTTCTCTCAGTCTATAACACATGTGGATGGGCCCCTCAAAATCGAATGTAATGTTTAAAATTTTATGTATTGCAGATATCATATAATAATTTAAAACACCCCATCCCCATTGTATTAGATTTCCCAAGACTTTGATGAGGTTCATGGAGAAACTGGGCTGAAGCTGTCTGAGTCATGGGCCACTTTCTTTGCTGCCAGAATTTTAAGGATTGCACTTAAAGGATTAGTCCACTTTTAAATACACTTTTCCTGATAATTTACTCACCCCCATGTCATCCAAGATGTTCATGACTTTCTTTCATCAGTCAAAAAGAAATTAAGGTTTTTGAGGAAAACATTCCAGGATTTTTCTCCATATAGTGGATTTCAATGGCTACCAACAGGTTGAAGGTCAAAATGACAGTTTCAGTGCAGCTTCAAGGGCTTTAAACGATACCAGATGAGGAATAAGGGTCTTATCTAGCGAAACGATCGGTCATTTTCGAAAAAAAATACAACCGTTTATGCTTTATAAACAAAATATCACCGTGAACGTACTTTCCGCTTCCGCATTCTTCATAAGGCTTACGCTGAATGTCCTACGCCTTCCCTATTCTACTTACGGAAAAAACGAAACTGGCGCCGCATTCGTTCCGTAAGTAGAATAGGGAAGGCATTGGTAGTTTTAGATCTTCAAAATAATACAACATAAAAGGCAACTTTAAGTATTTAGTATCATTATTGCATATTTAGTTTTATAACTGTAGCTTATTACACTAACTTTAGTATATATTTGTTTTAGCTTGTCCTGCTTCTGAGATGTCATCTCTCTTTTCTGCAGAGAATAGAGGTGATGTTGCCCTTTTGGTCCTTCCCCTTCTTCTTCCTCCCACAGTGTACAGAATTGGTCAGAAGGTCTTTCGTTCATCTATTGACGAAGCTAGAAAGGCTTTCATTGATCTCCATCCAGTAAGTATAAAACCGCATAACTGCTAAATTACATTGTTTAATGTTTATTTGCTACAGTGTAGCCAGTGCATCAAATTCTAATGTTGATTAGAGCTGACTGGAACTGCCCGTGCATTAAGCAAGGGATAATGAACATCCAGTAGGGGTGGAAAGGTTCTCTGTATAAAAAAAAAAATAGAACTGTTCTGTTCTCCACCCACGATTTGGTACTAGTGATGCACGGATCAGCTCAAACCTCACCCGAATCCGCTTTTTAACCTATGATTTCCTCTGAATTAGATATCCGTACTCGTCCCGCACTCAATTGTCACATTACAGTTATTCAAATTCTCAGTGTTCAGGGTCGTGATATGGTAACATATTACACTGAATTAGGCTGCTTTTAAATTAATTTAAAACTTATTTAAAGTAATAAAATGTCTTCTTTGGAAAAATTGTGTGACACTTTACTCCCTTCAATCTTAAATTTGAATGTCATTATTTCCATCACTGCAACTTCCTGAACACACACACAAAGTGTTCTATAATGTCCACTAGGAGTTGCTCTTGGCAAATGTTTTCCTTTATTGGTTTTCCCTGAAGAGATAAGCTGTTTTTGAAATCGAATGTAAGCGTGATGCACGTTCATTGTGCTTTACCGTGAAATGAGTTGGTGTCTTTATTCAAATCAAAACATTCATGATTTATCTTTCATCCGCCCATGATCCACTTGCAATTAATTGAATTATTTTTTTATTACCCGACCCTCCTAACCCGCAGATTATATGCAGCACCCATGGATATAAGCGCGATTTGCACATTAGTAGTGTGTACTCGTCCGAAGCACGTACATGGAGAGCCACATCACAGCGCGCTAATACTCTTGTGCAAATTCTCTTTCAAGTTTTGCACCTAAACGGACAAATTCACACAAAAATGATGTCAACATACCCATCTTAGTTAGTATTCTGACAGACATAGTAGGTTATGTCTTAAGAGAGAAATGAGACAGACAGTGCATGTGTATCACTATCAGTGTACTGGATCTTTGAATTATGTCTTAAATGGACAGCAATCTAATATTCCTGCTCTCTGTGTTTTAATGTTAATCAAACGACAAAAGATGAAAAAATCACTCTTGACAATAGCTTTTGTAACTTCAATAATGTTTCATCTTTATTTAACTATTCAAAGAAGTTTATATGCAGTGTTATTTTGTATTTGATTACTTCATTCAATTTCTGTACCTTAAAGCTACTGTTAGCTGAAAACCTGTTAAGCATTGTTTATTTTATTTGTATCTTGTCTCTCATTTATTTATTTGTGCTGGTTTTTTAATAGTTAGATTATTTGTTTTTATTTTCTTTACTTTATTTGACAATTGTCCTATTTTTTTTTTTTTACTGAACATACCAAACCGTACCGAAACCGTGATATAAACCGAAGCTTGAGTAATCTGAACCTTTCCACCCCTAACATCCAGCCAGTTGATATTGCAGAATAAATTTCAACAGGGTAATCAACACGAAGTGGAGGGATCTCGTATCACCCTGAAGGTGTACATTTCTGGCTTATTACATAACTATTTGCCACATAAGTAAATAAATGGACACAAAATACTGATTTGAGTTGAAAAACTTTTAGCTCAAAACAAATCCTAAAATAACAAGATCAAACAAGACATTTAAGGAAAAATATACATCATACCACTTATTACATGGCTTTTCACCAAATAAAAATATTGATTGTTGAAATCATGAACTCAATTTCATGATGAACTTTACACAGTTATTGAACTGAATTGAATCAACACTGAACTGACTTCAACTGAACAATGACACTGTTGCCACTGAAACAATCTGAATTGTATTTACTTTCTTTTATAGGTTGGTACCAACATGGTAGAATTTCTTAACCGGGCAGAGTCCACAAAACCCCATCCCTTTGTCATGGCCATGGGAAACGGCCAGCACATATCGCAATGCTTTGTCATCATAAATGGACAAGCCCTCGAGCAAAGCACACTGCTTGCATCGGTCGATGTATGCTTCAAAGCATTCTTTGTGTTTGGCATCAACTATCCCAAGCAGTGTGCATCTACCTGGGAGTTTTTACAGCATGTTATCTTCCAAATGGAGGGCAAGGAATCTTCCGCAATTCGGTTTCTTCGCACGTCCTTGTTTGCTGAAGAGTAACTATTATCCTTTTCCCCCCTTCTTTTTGGTTTTGTAAATTTCAATGTCAATTTTACATACTGTAAAATACAATTTTGCAATCTTTGAATTTCAAGTATGAATTACATGTATAAATGTCATTGGTCAGGACTAATTTTCTTTCTTAAAACTGTATTTGACTATAGCATTTAAATGATTTTGCATTTTCTGAATTTAAAATTTAATTCACAATGTTAATTTCACTGTGAATTTAAACAGTTAAACATGTAATAGTTAGAAGTATAAATGTCATTGTTCAGAACTAATCATTTTTCTTTTTCTTTTTTAAAACTGTATTTGACTATTTATGATGTAAATGTTATAACATTACATTAAAAATTCTTATTTTATGTCTAAACATGTATTCTTCATTATTTATTCATGATTGTCTAGTTATACAGGAAAGCACAGGAGAAATTTTAAGAATAACCCAGCAAGAATAACCCAGAATATCAAATCCATTAATTGTAAAAAATGACTACATTTTGGGTTTTCTCAACAACCCAGCCTGCTGGGTTAAAATGTTGCTGGGTTAATTTAACCCAGCATGTGTTCTGTCCAATATTTACCCAGCGCTGGGTTGCCAAATGGGTTGTTTTTAACCCAGCAATTTTTAGAGTGTGATTAAAAGTACAGATACATATCATAAAATATGACTCAAGTGAAAGTATTTAGTGCTCCTTTGGTAGTATGTGGAAGATCAGTTACAGTAATCAGAAAATGAATTCCTGAAATCATTCTCTTGTCACGATCAGTTCTCTTTAGTTCAGTTCCTTGGACTTTCAATGGACGTTCAGTTTTATGGACTTTAAAAGTTTGTCACATGTCCCTTTGTTCTGTTTTCCACTCGTCTGTCTCCTTTGTTACCATCATTATCAGTTCACATGTATCAGCTGTGTTCCAGTCATTATTCTCATTTGTGCTTATAAGTTGGTCCCTTACATTCATTCCCTGTCCGTTGACTATTGTGTTTACATTGCCTGTCAGCCTGCTTGGATTATTATAATAATTAAACATGGATTGTTTTGAACTGGATATGTCTGTCTAGTCTTCTGTCCTAGAGCTTTCCTGTAGCTCAGTGGTTAGAGCGTGGAACTAGCAATGCCAAGGTCATGGGTTCGATCCCAGGGATTGCACATACTCAGATACAAATGTATAGTATAATGCAATGTAAGTTGCTTTGGATAAAAGGTTCTGCCAAATACTTAAATGTAAATGTCTTCCTGCCTGAACATGAGTGTGACATCTTTATATTGCTTTATATAAGGATTTCTTGTTTTTCCTGTTGTTTCACGGATGTTCCTGTTCTATTCTAGTTCACCCATTACAGCATTTGTCCACCCTGTCATGCCAAGGTCTACTCTGTCACCCTGTTATTAAAATAACAAGTTATTTTAACAAGTTAATAAAACATTGTGTGTGATTTATTAATAAACAAATGGTTTTGAAGTTTGACTTAATATTTTTGTTGTTAGATTTTATTTAGAAAAGAATGTGCAAATGGCATTTTATTGGGGAATAAATATTTTAGCAGTAATTTCGTGATCATCAAAAGACTTTTACCATTAACTAAATTGTTTTGTTGAGAAAGGGACACACTATCTTTCTGCAAATCTACATTTCATAATCACTATGCAATGAAAATGTATTTAAACTTGAATTTGTATTTTGTGGTTTGCTCGTATATTGCCTGCTTGCAGTTAATTTATAAAAAATGCTGGAGCTTGACCAATATGCATTTCTAACAGCCTAAGGTCTCCTTAATACAAAACATATGAAGTTAAATGGAAAATCTCTTTTATTTTGGAAATTGTGCAGTCTTAAAGGCACTTTATAGTCATATTGACCCATGAATGAACTCATACAACCTTTGTAACATGTTTGTTTGTATCATATTTGTCACTGTTTTAATTTTGATACAAAGATTATCTGGTAAAATACTTGGATTTCAATGCACTTCTGTAATTGTAGACAATGCAGCGTCTGAACATGACTTTTATTTTGGAGTGACGACATGACGTCATAGGGCTGCGCCGCGATCCTGCATCTGCTGTGATTCTGCTGAAGAAAGGTTTGTTTTAAGAGTTTAATCTGTTTAAATCTATAAAAACAGTTCAATTAATTATAGTTGTGTGTTTTGTTTTAAACAAGCGATGTGAAATGAATTTATTCACTATTTATTGTAACATTGTTATTCTTTATCTAACTGTAATGAAGGATATTTGTGTGAGTAAAACTCATATCCACTGATGAGAAACAGTAAACCTGCGTTTCATTTCTCTCTCTATATATCAAATCAGTTTATCATGAACACGAGTTCAGTCTCTGGAGAGTAATGATGGAGAAACTGAACTTTTCAACTCCGAGTCAATTGAATCAAACACTGAGAAATGATTCAGTGAATCACGACACGTGCTGCTCAAACAGTGAACATGAACGAGAACAACAAACACTAACAAACTAACTAATCATGTTTTCATCAGTTATAAATGCCTAAATATTAAGTTTGTTCATTTGCAGCGTTAGTTTTTAGAGATTTTTGTCTAACCGGGTCATTAGGCCAATAACTATAGTTAATAGGCTATAATTAATTATTCTCTTATTAAAGATGGCGTTCATTAAAGAGGAGACTGAAGACATGAAGATGGTGATTATTAAAGATGAGACTGAAGACATGAAGATTGATTTTATTAAAGATGAGACTGAAGACATGAAGACTGAAGAAACAGTCAGTGTGAAACATGAAGACACTGAGGAACAAACAGGTTGGTTTTATTCTCACAGCTGAACTCAGTCATTTGATCCTTATTAAAATGTCCAGCTCTACAGAAATAGAGAATATACTGAAGTATACACATGTAGCAGAGCTTCATCAAAAAATAATTTCCTCCTTTCTTATTTCCTTCTTTAATTATTGCATTGCATGTCAAATAAAATATATTTAAAGTTATAAGAAAATTATATTTGATTTGAATTTTATCAGCAGGTTCTCAGCGTGAGAATGTCCCATTGTAATGTTATATATATATATATATATATATATATATATTTTTTTTAAGTAAAAAGTGTTCTATCAAACGATACCTTTTGACTCTCCTTGCTATAGTT